>NC_134184.1:28447075-28747075 GCF_964188355.1 Buteo buteo | reverse complement strand
CTGCCTCCTCTTCCCATAGCTTATTCCTGTTCTGAGTCCCCTTTTTTTGTCTCAGTGCCACCGAGATGTCCCTGCTACTGACTGAGAAATCAGTAATGTGTTTCTTGCAGGGTTTTTTGTGGGGTTGTGATGTTTTGATTCTTTTCTCTTCTAGGTAAAAGCAGTGAAGTTCGGACATATTTTGGTAATCGATGAGGCAGACAAAGCACCAACAAATGTTACCTGTGTCTTAAAAACTTTAGTAGAAAGTGGGGAAATGGTTTTGTCAGATGGAAGGCGAATTGTTGCCAGTAAGTAAATATAAAGTGTTCTGATCGTTTACAGTAAAATGTAATGTGTTGCTGGTTTTCAGCAATTACATTACTAAATAGAGACCCAGAAGAGTCCAAACAGAAAAAATACTTGATGCTAAAAGGTTAACAGTTAGAGAATTTGCAGTCATTTTCTTTACTACTTTTGCAATAGCCACAAAGGTTTTCTTAAATTAGCATTCTTGTGAATTTTCCTGAAAAATTAAAAAAACCCCAACCAACAAAACAACAACAACAAAAACCCCAAAAAACTGTTGACGTCTGCTTCTCATTCACCATAAGAAATAAAGATCTAGTTGACCAAATTATGATCCTGGTTATGCCCATCTGGACAGTTGGGGTATAATTTGATCAGATCTAGAACTGAAGATGTGAGTATATATAAGGTTGAATTGTTAAGGGTTCCATCTAATCAAATATTGCATATGCTTATATTATTTAAATATATCCTGCAGCGTGAGAGTATTTTGTAATTTAATGGAATTTAATTCATGTGAATTGCAGGAACTAAATATTTTTCATTATTTTTCAAAGAAAGACCATGTTCAAAATGCCCTCTTGATGTTAGTAGACACTGTGCTTTATGTAATGAGTTTCTTTTTAACAATATTGGTAACAATGTTTGAGTGAAGCAATCATTCAGCACTCGCATGGCATGACACTTGAGTTTTGCTCGTCATTATAAACTGTAGTGGGCATTTTTTAAAATATCTTGCTAGTCAATCTCAATTTTTTAGAGGAGGTAAAAGGATTCCCAAACACCATGTGCCACTGGAAACAAGTGGGGCCAGTCTGACTCATTTTGGAGAAACAGTCTTCACATATGTGAAATCATGTGTGTGTGGCTTCTCACAGATTTTTGTAATAACCAGGAGGAGTTTCAGTCCTGTGTTCCCAGATCAGATAATGTCAGACCTATATAAAAACACATTTTATTCACCATTGGCTTCAGCATTTTCGTGGAATTAAATATAAACAGGACAGGTAGTCCCCACCCCAAGAACACTGATTGCATTTTCATTTAAATGAAACACCAGTTAAATTTTCGTGAAACAAATTATGAAACTTTAAAATGAAACCTAGAATACTCAGAGTTGAATGACATCCTAAGACGCTATTGAGCCTTTTTTTGTAACTGTTCTTCTAATTCTAAGAAGAACATAATTAGATTAGAAAAATTCGTCCTAGAATTAGAATTCTTCTTCTAATCTAATTATGTTCATTTAATTCATTCATAATCACAAAGCTTAAATATGCAATTAATAACTTTTAATTCTTTTCCAGATCATGCTTATGTAGAGGGGAGAGAAAATGTCATAGTTATTCATCCTGATTTTAGAATGATAGTTCTAGCAAATAGACCTGGATTTCCTTTCTTGGGTAATGACTTTTTTGGCACATTAGGTAAGTGATTCATATTAAATGGTGATCTTTAATAGAATTGATTAATAGAATAACTGTCTTTATTCATTAGATTTCATGAGGAGAAGGGGTGCTTATGCATATTGATATTTTGTTTCACAGAAGACACTCAAGGTGAGATTCAAAAGACAACTAACATGTAAATTTACATATCTTAATAAAAGTGCCTGAACTTGCCCTGAAGTGAACAGCTTAATGTGGTCATCTGTGTTACAACTATTTTGTTTTATGGGATCTGGACAAACACAGAAGACAGGCAAGGTTACGAGAAGTCTTTGTTAATGAGTGTATATTGTATACAAATATAGCAAAAACATGAGCTATGAGCAGCTTGATACCTGACATCAATGGTTAACACCACTGCTCACCATTTTTTTCCCCATATCAAACAAGCCACACGCCAGGCGCTGTCCTCTTCAATACAAGAGATGGGAGCTTGATGGATGGTTCTTTTCTCTCCTCTCAGCAGTGGAGGTTACTGTCTTTTTTGGTGTTAGCACTATGCTGCCTGCTTCTTAGTCCTCATTAGCCTCTCCATGCACATGGCCATGTGTGATGGGCCTTATTAAAATACATATATTTGATGAGATACTGAATTCATCTAGTTTCAGGTAAGGCTGTCCAAATTTCACATCAAAGTTTTTCATATCGACAGCAGCCTTATTTCAGAAAGCTCCTGGTAGGTCCTAAAAATCCTGTGTATCAGCAAAGGTTCCCCACAGCTTCATCTCACAGCAAAAGCAAAAATTTATGTTGTATAAGGGCAAGTGATGAAGAATTCATTGGCCTGTATAGTTCAGTCTTAGTCTAAGTGGGCCTCTGGCAAGGCTTTGGCACTCTTACACCAGGGCTACGAACTGAATAGCCCTCCAGACTCCACTGACTCTGTTATCTGTGTTAGCTTAGCTGTTTGTATGCAGGCACCTTAATTTATGTGCTTTCATCTGTTAGTTTTAGCTGTAATGCTTACTCTGCAAGAAATAATAGAATCATAGAATGGTTTGGGTTATAAGGGACCTTAAAGGTCATCTAGTTCCAACTCCCCTGCCATGGGCAGGGACACCTGCCACTAGGATAATAACGTACTCATAAAAGCAGGTGCAAACCCAATTCCATATTGCATGATAGCTTTTTTGGTTTTCAGATGTAGTTCCCAGTGAACGGGCATTCCGTGTCAGAGACTCGTTGGCTCTGAATTTCACCCAGCTATGTTGCCTCAAGATGTTTCAGTATAGCCTGTTTCTTTTTCATGACCTAATTTTCCTCCTTACATGGACGCTTTAAACAAAATAGATCATCCTAGCATTATTGCTTTCGGCCCACATGGCAGAGGTTTGGTTTGAGGTTTTCGGGGTTCTTTGTTAATATTGTTTTTCAAGCATAGGAGCTCTTCTGCTTTTAATTCAAGTCCCTTTTCAGCAGGATCTGATCGTGTTTCTGCAAAGTTTTGTACAACTGTTAAAGGACTCTTTACAAATAAACTCAATTTTATAGATTATATGATTGGGACCAATATAATGCAAATATATGGAAAGAATGTCTTGCCAAATTTCTTACCATACTTCAAGACAGACAGAGAGAAAAGATAAATCCAGTATTTCCTCTAGACCTCTCAATTGGGTTTGCATTAGGGCATTACTGCATATCAAGATTTCCGTGCATCCTGTGGTGTTTTGAAAGTGTTCACAAATTGGTCCCATTCAACCTGTTATTCTTTCTTTAAACCTTTTTTCTTTTCTTTTTTCTGCATTCATTTGACTTGTGTTTCTTCTTGAAATTCTTCCTCGTGATCACCTTCATTAAAATGACAGGAGAGATCTCCATGTTTCCAGGAGCCTCAATGTTCTTCATAGCAAGTTTGTCCTTCACATTTTTCAAAGTAGTTTTTGTCTTGTTTTGTTTTAACAAGTAGGTACTTAGCATCCCCTTGAGCCATTGCTTTTCCATTTAAGGTGCTGTATGAAAGTTAATGGGGCTGTTGTGATGCTTGCTCTTTATAAATTACTTAACTGTGTGCTGTTTTCTTTTTAGGTGACATTTTTAGTTGCCATGCTGTTGATAATCCCAAACCACGATCTGAACTGGCTATGCTTAGACAGTATGGTCCTGATGTTCCAGAGCCAATTCTTCAGAAACTGGTGGCTGCTTTTGGAGAACTCAGGACCTTAGCTGACCAAGGAATTATCAACTATCCCTATTCAACTAGAGAAGTTGTGAATATTGTAAAACATTTACAGGTACAGTATTTCAGATTTCATTGAAAGCTTGAATTCACCACTACTAGTTTCTTAATGCCTGAAGGTTTTAGAAAAAGATGCCATTATTGTTCGTGCATTTTTATTTCATTCTTATGAGAGGTTTTGCATTTTGAAGGAATCATCATATTCAGATGTTCAGATAGTCTGAGGGTAAGGATTGCAGATGTACACAGGCGGATATTTGTCAGGCGTTGGAACAGGCTGCCCAGGGAAGTGGTGATGTCACCATCCCTGGAGATATTAAAAAAACACGTAGACAAGGCACTTCAGGACATGGTTTAGTGGGCAAGGTGGTGGTGGGTTGATGGTTGGACTCTTAAAGGTCTTTTCCAACCTAAACGATTCTATGATTCTATGATTTTTTTCTGTATGTTTATTTATAGATATTAAAAAAAAACCCAAGAGTCTGTTTTTCTACTATGTAAGAGCATATCACATTCATACTGTGAATACAGTATGCAACATTCATATGAGCCTTCATTATAAAATTCCATATTCAGCATAGAATACTTCCAGGACAGTGCAACTGTTGACTTTATGCTGCTATAAAATTTTTGGTTTTAATCATTTCCTGGGGAAAACAACTTCCTGCTGCATAACAGTAATACATCAGTGGTGGAATTTTTCTGAGGAAAATGTTAGATAGATAACAACTTAGCAAACAGGTACTTAGAATCCCTGTTTGCTTCCTACACACATTTTAACTGTGAAATCCTGAATTCTGATTTAATGATGTTTGGGGTTTTTTTAAACATTACAGTAGAGCCTGACTTCTGTCTTTATAAATTAAAGGATACTTTTTATCTGAAGTGTTTGAAATATAAAGTATCTTAATGTTTTTTGAAGTAGCAGTGATTTTATTGTGTTCTGTTTATAATCATAAAATCCATAATTTGTTAATTTGTAGACTATTTCTTGAATTACTGAATCCTAGACTAAAAAAAGATTAGTGGAAATATTAATGTAATTATTACAATTAGAATATAAGTTCACACAAATTATTTGACCTACTGTTCCTGTGTTTAATGCTGCATAGTATAACACGGTTGCGTGACAGTTTTGTGTTTGTGCTCAGGAACGTATTCACGTATATTCATCCATATACACAGACATTTAGATCCGGCAGGTTAGAATTATCACTTTTAAAAATGTTCAGTTCATCTAGACTTCTGGGGAGGATAGTTTTTTGTGCTGTGTGGTCTCTATGGTGCAATGAGGTCCTGAGACAAAGTAAATTTGTGCTACTATGATATCAATAATATAAAGAAAAAATAATGCTGTCTTTATAACTTTGTACGAAGGGTTAACAAAATTCAGACCTAAAAGCTGAGGAATCTGTCCAAATAAACACATAAGCAAAGTAGTTTATTAGGATCCATTACCAGTTGATAGGTATTTGTTTACCAGACTGATAGAACATGTACAGCTGGAGTGCATGGAGCTCCGCCTGGGGGTGGATGAGGAGCTGATGAAGAGCTTATGGTTCAGGATTAAAGGGAGGGCAGGGACAGGTGACATTATAGTGGGGGTCTGCTACAGTCCACCCCACCAGGAAGACCGAGTGGATAAGGCCCTCTATAGACAGATAGGAGCAGCCTCCCGTTCACAAGCCCTGGTCCTCGGGGGAGGAATTCAACAACCCCGATATCTGTTGGAGGGACAACAGTGCAGGGCATAAGCAATCCAGGAGGTGCCTGGAATGTGTCGATGACAACTTCCTTCTCCAAGTGATAGAGCAGCCAACGAGGAGAGGTGCTATGCTGGACCTTGTCCTCACCAACAAGGAGGGGCTGGTGGGGAATGTGAAGTTCAAGGGCAGCCTTGGCTGCAGTGACCATGAAATGGTGGAGTTCAAGATCCTTCGGGCAGCGAGGAGGGCACACGGCAAGCTCGCTCCCCTGCACTTCAGGAGAGCAGACTTTGGCCTCTTCAGGGATCTGCTTGGTAGAATACCATGAGATAGAGCCCTGGAGGGAAGAGGGGCCCAAGAAAGCTGGTTGATATTCAAGGATCACCTCCTCCAAGCTGAGGAGCAATGCATCCCAACAAAGAGGAAGTCAGGCAAAAATGCCTGCATGGATGAACAAGGAGCTCCTGGACAAACTCAAACACAAAAAGGAAGCCTACAGAGGGTGGAAGCAAGGACAGGTAGCCTGGGAGGAATACAGAGAAATTGTCCAAGCAGACAGGGAGTAGGTTAGGAAAGCTAAAGCCCTGGTAGAATTAAATCTGGGCAGGGATGTCAAGGGCAACAAGAAAAGCTTCTATAGGTACATCAGTGATAAAAGGAAGACTAGGGAAAAATGTGGGCTCTCTCCAGAAGGAAACAGGAGACCTGGCTACCCAGGACATGGAGAAGGCTGAGGTACTCAATGACTTTTTGCCTCAGTCTTCACCGGCAAGTGCTCCAGTCAAACTGCCCAAGTTGCAGAAAGCAAAGGCAGGGTCTGGGAGAATGAAGAACTGCCCACTGTAGGAGAAGGTCAGGTTTGAGACCATCTAAGGAACCTGAAGGTGCACAAGTCCTTGGGACCTGATGAGATGCATCTGCGGATCATGAGGTAACTGGCAGATGAAGTGGCTAAGCCACTATCCGGCATATTTGAGAATTCGTGGCAGTCTGAGGAGGTTCCCAGTGACTGGAAAAGGGGAAACGTAACCTCTATTTTTAAAAATGGAAACAAGAAAGACCCAGGGAACTACAGGCCAGTCAGTCTCACCTCTGTGTCTGGCAAGATCATGGAGCAGATCTTCCTGGAAACTGTGCTAAGGCACATGGAAAATAAGGAGGTGATTGGTGATGGCCAACACGGCTTCACTAAGGGCAAATCATGCCTGACAAATTTGATGGCCTTCTACAATGGGGATACAGCATTGGTGGATAAGTGAAAGCAACTGATGTCATCTACCTGGACTTTGACACTCTCCTGCACAACGTCCTTGTCTCTAAATTGGAGAGACATGGATTTGATGGATGGACCACTTGGTGGATAAGGAGTTGGCTGGATGGTCACACTCAAAGAGTTGCCGTCAACGGCTCGATGTCCAAGTGGAGGCCAGTGACAAGTGGTGTTCCTCAGGTTGTTATTGCAACCAGTGCTGCTTAACACCTTTGTCGGCGACATGGACAGTGGGATTGAGGGCACCCTCAGCAGGTTTGCTGATGACATCAGCTGTGTGGTGCGGTCAATATGCTGGAAGGAAGGGATGTCATCCAGAGGGACCTCGACAGGCTTGAGAGGTGGGTCCGTGTGAACCTCATGAAGTTCAACAAGGCCAAGTGCAAGGTCCTGCACGTGGGTTGGGGCAATCCCAAGCACAAATACAGGCTGGGCGATGCGTGGATTGAGAGCAGCCCTGTGGAGAAGGACTTGGGGGTATTAATGGATGAAAAACTGAGCGTGAGCCACCAATGTGTGCTCACGGCCCAGAAAGCCAATCACATTCTGGGCTGCATCAAAAGAAGCGTGACCAACAGGTTGAGGGAGGTGATTCTCCCCCTCTACTCTATTTTTGTGAGACCCCCCCTGCAGTACCGCATTCAGCTCTGGGGCCCCCAAAATAAGAAGGACATGGACCTGTTGGAGCTCTGCTTCTGTCTCCTTCACTTAACCAGATCAGTACAATCCCTTCAACCTGGACACTGGGCACAGGTCAGTGAGGAAGTTTCCTATCTGCTGTTTTCACCTCTTACAATGTTAAATGTAAATATCCAAATAAATCTCCAACATGCAGCTTTGATTTCTTCTGTAACATTTGTTTTCAAGATCCCAGTCTCTTTGAAAGGATGCAACATTTTGTTTACTGTAACTTGTTTTTCAGTCTGAATCATAAAAAGGCTGGGAGTAGCCGAATGTAAACAATGAATATAAACATAATGGTTATTCCAAAGTAAGAAGCTTTTAGGTCTTCAGGTAGAGAAGAAAGAGGAAGGAGGGAAATGAGTCAATAAAATTGCTGGTCGTTAGGAAGGAAGGAGGGAAGTTAGTCATGTTGTTAAACAATTTCCCTTACAGCAGTTCCACAGCCCCGCTCTCTTTGTACTATTGTGTTGATTTCTTTCACATAATTTTGGAATTTTTTGATTCTGTAAAAAAGGTTTGATGTTTTGGAGAAAAAATGGCTGTTGATTACTGTTATCTGAGAGCGCATCTGAGCATTGGGGCTAGTCAGTTAAAATACAGTTTGATTACTGTGGCATCAACATATTATTAGGCTAATCTCTGCAGTCTGATTAATTGTGGCATTCAGTGTATAGAATTGTGTCTACAGTGTAGTCACAAGAGCATCTTGCCATAAAGGGAAGTAGGGAACCTGTAGCAGTTTAGTTGTAGCTTAGATGCTGCCTTCCAAGCTCGGTTGCCTCTATACTAACTTTTTCTTAAGGAAAGGATTTTTTTGGTGAACCTCGAGATACCAAACTAGTTTGAAGACCTGAAACTGCAGGCATCGGGAGAGTTGTCTAATGCAGGTGCCTAACTTGGTTGCTGCAACTATTTATTTCCACAGATTGTATAGGGAATTTGGGTCTTGCAGCTCTAGATTGGAGGTGACCTGAATATAGGCTTTTTGTCTCGCTCGCCAGCAGTTTTCAGCCTGTGTCAAATCTCAGAAGTATTGATGCTAATAGTGGCTTATGGGCAAGCTGAGAAGCTCTGCTCTTGCTCCGTTGGGTTACGGTATGCTGCCCGTAACTACCGGTGTATGCTATGACTGCTTCTCTGCAATCTAATGCGCTGGTTTTCGTGAGACCTTTTGTATGTTGTTTTGCAGAGTCAAGATTCACCTGATGTCCCTGGTAGATGTTAATCAGGCAAGCCACGTTAGTCCCGATAAAAAGGAAAAAAGCTTTCTTTACTAACTCTATTGAGTTTGGGAAAGCTGAGATTTTTCTGATAGGCCTTCTTTCTTGTTTGTACCTGAGATTTGTTTTCTAATAGGAGGCACTAGTATAACTAGTTTTCAAGCAGTAAATGTCCAAGGTACCTTCTGACCCTGAAGTCTACTATTCATCAGGCTTTTAGGCCTGTTCAGAAAGCTTTTTGTGCTAAGATACTGCTTTTTTTCTGTTCAGCCTAATCTCGAAAGGAAACTAGGCGTATCAAATCACAGTTTGTATCCCTTTCTCACCTTGCTGCCAAATGCACATCAATGATAACCTTTTACCTTTTTGGCCAACCACAGTGAATCTCAGTTACCAGTTTTCAGAGATAATTAGGTTTCCGCTGGTTTAATCAAAATCAATGGCTGTGTGACAGAGAGGAACAGATTGAAATTAGAGTCCCTGTGAATGAAAAGGCAGGCGTTGAAGTCGTCTGTTTTGCTTGGCCGTAGACGATGCCCACCAAAGACCCGAGCAATGGTTAATCAATTAGTATGCCTGTCGCTCGGGATGAGCCATAGACGGGGTGCTCCTCGCCCCGCCGACAGGACAACCGAGGAGACACGGGGAGAGCTGGCAGCATTCAGTGAAAAGGCATTGGGGATACAGGGGGAAGCCAAGGACGTGGAGGAATGAGCGGGTAGGGAGAGATCTTGGGGGCAAGGTGGGCCTTTGGGGTGGTGCGGGCATCTGAAGGCACTCGAATGTGTAGGGAAGTGAGTGGTGGTGAGAACACAAGGTAGAAGACTAAAACAAAAATCTGGACTCGTTACAGGCTGGATACCAGATCATTTGTCACTTTGTTTTCAGGGTAGTGCTAGAAGTACAGTAGACCTCAATGTGTATAGCATATTGTAATTAAGATTCTGTATTTATACTAGGAAACTACTGTTTTGCTGATAGCTTTTAAGCAGACTGTAGCAATACATGTACTTATGGAAAGCTAGATCCATAAAAATATGGATTTTTCACCAAGCAGAATTCTGTCACAACTCTGTATCAAATAAAGCATTACATATATAAATATAAATTTTTTAAAAGTACAACCTATATTACTTACTATTTTAAGGAATAGCCAAGATCTAAGCTGTGAAAATACTCCAAGGTACACACAGAGGTGTTACTTTTAAGGGGAAGAATCAATGAATGAGAACCAGACAGACTGATGAGAGATCAATATTTTCTCCAGTAATCTGATTTTAAAAATCAATAGAAACCAAATGATTTTTTTTTTAAATGTTCAACTCAAACGTTCAAATTTTTTTTTTTTTTTTTTTTTTGCCTTCTAGTGAACTGTCATTGCCTTTCTTCAGTAAGCAGTTGTCCAGGCAGTTATTAAAAAGTGGTTGGATTTGTTCTGATTGAAACAAGAGAGTTGTGATTTTTTTTTTTTTAATAACTGAAGAGGGCCTTTTGACAAGTGGCTTGTGTTCAGAACAGGTTTTATTGACAGCAGCAATCAGTTGTACCTGAGGAAATAAATTTTTTATGATGTCCTACTGACACAAGAGGCATGGAACTATTGAGGCAATTCATTGAGGACAAGGGTATCAATGTCAGAAGTTATGCAATGATTCAGAAAACCAGAGACATACTTGGAGGCTACTAGTGAAAACCAGATAATATTTGATGCACTTGACCAAGGTTTTTGCAGTATCTAGTGCAGGGCAGGTAAAAGAGCAGGTCATGAGTGAACAAGATAGCTTGGTGCCAGTTTGTTGTGCTTTGCAGTGAGAAGGGAATAACACAGAAAATGCAGTATTCATTGTCATAAATGCTCTAAAATAATTACTTAAGGAAAGGGTTTGGTTATATAGAGTATGCACAATTCTGGACATGTTTTGTTCTTGTTATCAAAAGACACGCTTGAAGACAGAATGAGATAGGATCCTGCACACTGAGTACTAAGCAGCTTTACATGTTTTTAAACTATGATGTACATTTTTATGTCTGTGACCTTTTTTTTTTTTCCACAGTGTGACATTCACTTTGACTCCAAGGTGTAATTTACATTATAGAAGTTAGTACTTTCACTACTAAGCATTGTCACAAACTTTTCGCATTTACATTACATGTGAAATGTTTATGCAGTCTTTGGTTAGAATAGCTGTTGGGAGAAATTGTATTTTTAGTACCTGTTTCATTTAGTAAGGAATGGACATTGTAACCAGGATGGTACAGGCTGTAGGACAACTTTATATTATCCCACAATAACTCGTATTTTGCTAAGCTGTAATAATGCAGAACTTCTAATCGGTTCCTCATGGACAGGTTTAAAAAGCAGGACATAGTTTAGCATGCTTTTATACCAACACTACTACTGAAATATTCTGTGGCATGTATACCACAGATTTAAAAAAGGGTTGTACAAGCCTATTTCTAGCAGTGGTATTCCATTCTACCACAGTAAATAGCTATTTTTAGTATTACTTGTGTCACAGGTATTTTAATTCAGAGATTAGGTATTTATTAAGTTGGGAAAATCTATCATGACCTAAAGTAATTTTTAGTAAGCAAGCGGTGTATCTTCTGCTTTTCTATATTCAACATTAAGAATCAGAATTCTTAAATGAATTGTATAGTTAAATTAAACAAATACATGTATTTGTGTCAGATCTTCACAGTTAGCAGAAAGAAGTTCCAAATTTAAAAAATACAGGCTATATTTAATTATATGTTCCAATGATTACACCACCTTATTATGTGTATAATGAAAACAGTTATTTAAAAAATTAGTGTTGTTGAGTATTTAAATAATTGCCTCCTGTTTGTTTGTTTAATTCAGGTTTAATGTCAGTAACTTCATTCTGACTTGAAGCAACGTACCTTCTTTATTCTGGAAACTAAAAAAAAGATTACTTGAGCACTTGTCTAAGTTGAGCAATGTTACTATTATAACTATTAATTTTAAAATTATTTACCAATATGCTGTTACTTAACAGATATTCAGTAAATGAAATTTGTGGGTCTTTGTTTCTTCACAGAAATTTCCAACTGAAGGACTGGCAAATGTTGTTCGAAATGTATTTGACTTTGACTCCTACAACAATGAAATGCGTGAAATTTTAATCAGCACTTTGCACAAATATGGAATACCTATTGGAGCAAAACCGACCAATGTACAGCTGGCCAAGGAGTAAGAATAACATAAGATATATATTAAGAAGACAGGTCTCTCATGATAACTTTTTTATAGTGTGTTATCTTGCTGCTAACTGATTTAAAAACAACCTGGAATACTTGAAGTCAATTCTCCTCTGCTTCAAATTTATATTCCTCCAAATAAGTTACAACAATATAAATTACTTTATGACAGAGTATTTGCTTATTGCTAATAATTCACCTTTAATGTCCATGTACATATTGATAGCTTGTATGGTAAACAGATATATATTAATAAAGGGAAATACTTGTTTCTTCTCCTGTGTTTTTAATTGAATTGCAACACATTTCTGTCCTGTTATTTATCACCTAAATTGGTAGCAAAAAAACTAAGCTGTCTTCAGTGGTGGTGGGATTTTGTCTTCAATACTTACAAAAGGCTCTACAAAAATACTTCTGCAGAATAGGACAATGCATGTAAGCTCTAAGAACCATTTTTGTATGTGTCTGTATATCACTATTATTTTTAATTATGTTACCAGTTGACATATTACTCCATATAATTTTTCAGAGGTTAGAATCAAAATAGCTTTTTTTTTTAAAGACTAAACTAAATTATGAAACAGATTTAACTCATTCTTCTACAATTCACAGATTACAAGCTTAAGTAGATCATATTGAAAAGTAATTAGAAAACTTACTCTAGCTTGAACTCTAATACTTAATTTATTTATGGAGAAACAAATATTTCCCTTTCATGAAGAAAGCTTTATGGATATATGAAAAATTGAGTTTGCCATGGGACATATATATTTTATATTTGCTAAGGAGGGACATGATGTCTTCATATTAGGTGTCCATGTGTAGGTTTCTCCTGCTGGAGCACCACTGTTATCACATCTACATCCTACATATAACTATTAAAAGAAGTTTGGCAGTGTAATGACTGTGGTGTACCTTTTAATTTTGATGACAGAAGAATTACATGCCTAGGGAACCAGTACTTGAGCAACTGTCAAATTGACAGTACACCCTTGAAACTCTTGCCATAGTTTCTTTGCTGAAAGTCACTTGGTAATTTCTATTTTAAAGAATTATGATGTTTGTCATATTTTTTGAGAAATTTGCAGTTTGTATAATTTTTAGAAGTATTAGATGTGGGTTTACACGGGTGGGTTGGAGAGGACTCTTTACTAAAGAGAAGATCAGAGGTTTAGGAAACATAGGAGAAAGACTGCTGTAATTGGGGACTGTTTAGTCTAGAAGTGAGAAGATAGAAGAAAGATCTGACTATATTGAATTAGGGATAATCACCTGATCATTTTGAATCCATCACTGAGGTTTTATAGGACAGGTTACACCAAGGCTGACAGACTTGCAAGACCCCCCGCAAGATTCTCGTCAAGAACTTCACTTGTCTGGCAACTATGAGCACATACTCTGTACACTGAAGGGCAAGAGGAGGACAAACTACAGGAGCAGTTCACACACATTTGATAAAAGCAACTTTTTCTTAGATCTCGCTATGTTAGATTGGGACTAGGCTGACCATCTGGCTCTGATGATCCAGAAGTCTTGGTCTCAGTGTCTCACTTGCATCCACCACAGCTGGCATTTCAGGTTATCCTACTGCTCCGTTCCAAGACAGCCTTGATATTGGTCATGAGATTGAACCTGATGGAGCTTGTAAACCACAGGTGCATCACCTTGAATTACAGACACGGCTTTCAGGAATGGTTAAGGCACAGTTGATTGTGCCTTGGGGTAAAAGAACATCTAGATAATCTCTCCAAATCTGTTCCAGCCCATATTGCAAGTTCCCGTGACATACACATTGAGGTAATTGGGTCTGCTCTTTGGACCACTGCAGAAATGGTACTTCCTGAAGCTGCTACCTGTTTAGGACTAGAGTACTGACCTCCTCTATGTTGTTTTCCAGGAAGAGAGTAGGATAATGGTGCTAATCTAGTCCATCCCACTTCCTTCAGAAAAGATGCAAGTTAATCTAAAACCTTACCTGATTTTTTGTCATGATTCATGCCTGAAAACCGTCAGAGATGGAGTTCTGTAACTTCCCAAAGCAAGTCAGTCTTGTGTCTAAATATCCTTGCCATTAGAAAGTCATCTCTAGACTAAACACATCCAGTTCTCTCAATCTTCCCCCTTTTTTAAGGCCTCTGGTGGTTTTTATTTTTCTTTTATGGTCCCCATCTCCACTTGATTCATGTCCATCTTTAAGCATTGTGCACAAAACTGGGCAGGTTAGTTTCTCCTAGAGCTGAGTAGAGTACTACGAGAGTATAGAATAGAGATGTATTTCATGCAGCAGTCCCTTTTAAAAACCCTAATGTGTTTGCATTTGTTGCAATGTTTAACTCATGTCTAGTTTTCTAAATGTGAACGTCCACATCCTTTCTGCAGAACCCTGCATAGCGCTTACCCCATCTTCACTTCATGTAATCAGCTTCCTTTGTGCTTACACTTTTCTTACAGTATTGTATTTTTGCAGACTAATTCTCTGACTTGTCAAGATCACTTTCAATGTTAAGCTTATTTTCCTACCTGCTTATAGTCTCTCACAAGTTGGCAATCTGAAGTTTTACTAGGTGTAATTTCTACAGTGTCCCAGTGACAACAGCATACCCCAACAGAGGTTCACTTCTGTGCTCCAGTCTGAATTTGCAAGACTTTTAAGACGTACTAGCTAGCATCATAAATTGCTCAGTGGTTCTATTAAGTAACGTGAAAACTAGAATAATAGTCCAAACCTATTCTGCCTGAGGATGGCAGTCATACCTGCAGCAAAATCATTGCTATTGATAAGTATACAAATCCTGTACGATTAAGAAGTTTTGCGATACAGAAGCATTTCCAGGGTATTCTAGGACAGGAAAATCATTATACTGAAATGCTGACTCCTTTATACAGGTACCCTCTGGCATGTCTTGGATCAAACAGTTTGTGAATCTTTATTTAATTTTAATAAGTTTTGGAGAAGTCTGTTTGTCACCTATTACTTAATCTAAGAGAAAACTTGAATAAATCAGAATTATTTAAATTGCTGCTGAAACATAACTGCTGTAAATATAGGAACAAAAACATGAGACACATGAGCAACACCCTACAATACAGGGTCTCCATAGAAGGAATTTTGGGGGTTGTATCCAGCTGAAATTGTAGGGGAAATTTAACAGATGGTACCAGTGACCCTTATGGGCATTTTAGCTTAGGCTCTGGAATTAATATACCTGATCTTGGAAGGAAAGATTAGGTTGGTGTCTAATTAGCATTTAGAAAAGAATTCATGCAGTAGTTATTTCTTCAAGAGAGAAATTAATTTGTAGATGCTAATTCATTTATTTCCGAAATTAGTATCATATATTAGACCTGTAAAGTAGTGCTTTACTTGGGCTTTTTGTTTTGCTTCAGTTTGGTTTTTTCCCTAATAGGGTGACCATTCCTCAAGCCACTGACATGTTCAGTATTGTCCGATTATAACATCATGATACTGTCTGTATCTCCTGGTATCACCTTTTCAATAGTTTATAATTTGTATCAGTATTGTGTGTAAAGGAAATGGCTTGTCTGTGATGCTTTGCCGAGACATAGTGGTTAAAATGGATTACTCGTACTAACTCATTATCTTTCTTTATGTACATTACATGTTGTTTTTCCCGTTGACATCTGTTATGTCACATTTGTCTGAACTCCTGTTAATCTGCCATTTTGGTGCACAGTTCAGGCCATTTGCAATTCCTAAGTAAAACAGCATTCAGCTCTAATTCTGCCATTTATCCATGATGAAATTGCCATTCCATAGCTTTCCTCCTGTCGCTATCTATTTCCAGGTGCTTGCTATAACTTGAATATTTGTTTTATATGAACTGAATTTTTTTATATGCAATGTAAATATGTAAATTTTAACGGCTTTCATTTTCTCTTGAAACTTGTGGGTTTTTTCCCCCGGGTAATCTGTAGTTAATTGTTGGACCTGTCTCATACCGTATGTGTCTCTTGTCCATCCTGTGCTTTGTGGGGGAAGCAGAGGCAGGGTCTGTACTTGACTGTCAGGGAGCGGGAGACCTAACATAAGATTGTTCTGTATGGCTACTGCTTATATTTTTAATCAAAAGGTTTTTAAATAAAGTACGGAGTGCTGATTGGTAAGGAAGTTTCCTGGTTTCAAACTATATCTTACTTAAGTCCAAAAAAGTTAAGTGAGACAGAAGTCGCTTCAGCTAGGCAGGGCACAGGATGCTACTGAAGTCCTTGAATAACACGTTCTGTGGCAGCACTGAGCTGGTTTCCAAGATCATATATTAAGCAGCTTTGTTGCCTCAGAGTTCATGTCCGCAGCCGTAATACTACGGTAGCTGGCTGTAGAGAATTTGCATTCAGTGGAACTTCAGCCTTCTGAGATTCGTAGCCATTTTCCAATATGTTCTCAGAAAGCTAAATTAATAACTTTATAAAGCAGGTTCTGTTGGCTTTTTGAACACAGTTGTTTGGTGGATTGGTTTTGTTTATTTTTTTTAATTAGCCTAAAATGAATTTCTTCTCTAAAATCAAAAAGGTACAAATGAAAAGAAATTGTGTTCTGTAGGTGTCACTTTCAAAAGTTTTCCAGCAGCAGAAGCCACTAGAGAATTATCTTTTCACAGATCGTCTCCCCTTAGACTGCTATGCATGAAGAAAATCGGGCTAAATAGTAATTTTTTGTAGAATTGCCCCATCAACTGTAGGTCCTGTGCAATCACCTTTTCTAAACAAAATACCTGCTTGTATAACCATTTCATGGACAGCAGTGATCTTGTAGAAAACCAGGATGTAAAATTAAGAGTAAATAAACATAAAATTTCTAGATTTTCCTCAAGGAACAGACTTTGACAGATCCATAATCAAAGAGCTGGTCAGGAATAATTCCTTAGAACTTGCTTTTAAGTCGTGGCTTTCTTACAAGATCACTGTAGTCTGTCGTGTAGTTTTTCTGTTCCAGAAACCCTTTCCAGCTTTTGAGGAAATCAAAAATCATGTATCACCCTGCACACCCCAGCTGGAGAGAGCAGTGGAGTTTCAGAACCATCCTTACCCAGCCACTGCACTTTTTACACCCGACAGGTTTCTTTGCTTCACAGATTTTTGCCAGTGGTGGCATTTCCACAGTATTCTGTCTGCCTTTTATGTAACCGGTATTTGGTTAATTAATTTGAAATACAGCAGTGTGGCAGGAGCGCCTTGTGAAGCTTTTTAGTAGTACTGTCACTGCAAGTTATTTTCAAAACTTGCTTTTTCCTTAAAAATCCTGGGAAAATACAGTAATTTCACTCCTTCATTGTGTATCATATATATTCATTGGAGGAGAACTGTTGAGATGCATACACATGTTCAATGTGGGCATGTTGTTCCAGTCCTTCTGCACCCTCACTCTCTCTGGAAAATCATTCAGGAGGCAGACTGGTTATAAGACCTTTAATGTCACCAGCTTCTTAAATACTCTTAGTCTTTCTTAGACCAGATTTATATGAGAGAGCAGTAAGATAGAGTGAAAAAGAATTGTCAGGCCCTGGAAGAATAAGATCCCTATTATTCTTGACAAAGAACTGAATTCTGCTTTCTGTTTTATTCTCAAATTCTGATCTACCTTTCCTTCCTCTTTGCTGTTCATGATGACTTGGTCTGCTGCCCCAGAGAAACTAAATCATTCAGAAACAGAAAAGAAAACAAAACCTCCAGAATCCAGGAGAAAGGAGAAATCAGTTTTCCTGAGGGAAGAGAGGAACTATTAGCAAAGCAAATCTCCAGAAAGCTGAACCAGAGTGGAAATGTTTTGTTTCTTTGGGAATGCAATCTGTAGTTCTGTTGCTATATAAAGCAGGGTATTTGGTTAGAGCTGGTTATTAACATATGTTTTGTTTTAAAATTTAATAAGTATTCACGATTATTAGTGAACCCGTTGATTTCTAGGATGTTGTCCATGGGAGTAATGTGTCAGGAATTAAAACTGAAGTCCAAATCCCTGTGGAAGTTGATGTTCCATTGAGCTAATGGGAAGCAATTATTGCTGATTATAGGCATATCAGAGATTATGCTACTTGGAGTCATCATAGCAAAAAAAAGTCTCCAGTTTCTTTTTGCACACAAGACACTTTTGGCTCAAGACATAGCCAACATTTTGCCAACAAATCATTTTGAAAATGAAATGGAAGCCTGAAGTAAAATTCCAGTTCATGGATAAACTGACATTTAGTTTAGTGACTTGACTGCCCATTTTCTGACTGCATGAATAAATTTATCTAAGATTTGTGTATATGTTGAAATAGTGCATCCTGAATGTTTTCTCCTAATGGTGTTGAATGTTGTAATCTACAATATATTGTGCTTGCAATTTTTTTGAGTCTGGCTTAATTTCTCTTCTGAATTTGGGAAGAATCTGGCTAGACTAGCTGGGTGTAGAATGGAAAAATGCAAACTGAAGTGAGGAAGAACGCAAAATAAATCACTCTTCAAACATTGGTATCTATTGATATTCTTAACTAGTCAACAAACAGGCAATGAAGACTCTACTGGTTCTCTGAGTAAGAGAGGGAATTAATGAGATGCACTTTCCTCATTACATGCCCCAGTGGCATATTGCTCGCAGCTGGATATTCATCTGTGAGCACCAATGATCTATAGCATCCAAACTATTTTCTGTTTGAAAAAAGTGTCTTTGGCTATCTGACTGCCTTGGCAGATGGTCCAAACGCAGAATGGGGATGGAGGCTGAGTGACTGTCTACCTGTGAGTACTGGCTTCTCCAGGTTGCTTGAGATTTGGTGTCAATACACCAGTAAGAAAAGTTTGTCCAGCTTTCCTGCATGAGTTGCAAAGAGTAGAGGATATTAGTGTTCATTCCCTGAATTTTACTTTAGGTTCCCAGTGGAAAAAAAGTAAAATTAAAATTCCCCAAGATTCATATATAGTCCAACTGAGGATTTTTTATTTGGGATCCCTTCTTATTCTGAAAACAATATCAAGAAATGAAACAAACCTCTAATGTCTAGAGGGGCTGGGTTGGTTGGTGGGGAGAGGGGAAATAATTGTAGTAGGAACGAGCATCATCAGACAGAACAGAAGAGACCATGCACAGACTTTTAACAAACAGTCTAAAAGGACTTCCTTAAAATAGACTTCAGAGATATTTATAGAAACTGGGAGAAGGAATGTCTTCTGTTCTCTTGCCAAGTCTTGTAGCTGTACAATAGTGTCCAACAGTGTGTAGCACAGAATGTAGTTTTGGTAGGAGGTCTCTTTAGGAGCAACTGATCCCAAATAAAAGAAACCAAAAGTGATGAGTTCATTAGCTTGAAGGTATTCATGTCAATTAATGAAGTCAAACTGCTTTCAGTGGTTGCAGATCACTTCAGCAGAAAGAAATAAAAATTGTGTTTCCCTATTTCGCTGTCAAGCCACTTTGTCATATGCCAGCATTTTCTTTGCCTGCATAAATGAGCTTTGCTGTGGCCCATATATTTCTTCCCTAAATGAAAGGTATAGAAATGAAGAAATTAGACCAAGGCAAGCAACTGAGGCTTTTGAAGATGTCCCTGTCTTTTCTGTAGACTGTACTGGCAAGAAGGCAATGGGATACACTCACATCTGTATTCCTTTGCCTTTGTTCATGTGAGCATTGGCAAAATATATGGAAATAATTTGTTGAACTTTTATCGCATGGTTAACTTGCTGATTCTGCTGGTTTTCTAGATGAGTGTGCCACTAACAGGAGTTCTTTTAAGTGGTACTATCACACCCTGCCTGATCTGAATAAAGCAAAGCAAGAGACGGTTTGGATATATTTTATTACATATCTCAAATAATTCAGACCGGAAAAGTTTTCCTTTTGAGGCCATATTATGTGAATTGCTGCTTCTTTTATGATGCTGTTTAGCTTGTGACTGTATTACTATTCCAGAAGGCTAAAATTTTTGTGATTTAAAATGTAAAAGAAATGAAATATTTTAGCAAGGAAACATTTTCTACAAGAGAATCTTCAGATATGTCTCATTGGAAAAATGCAGTTGTTTGAATGATTTATTCCATACCAGTTGCTGGTTAATGAATGTAAAAATTTGTTTGTTCCTACATTGTTTGACAGACTGCCGTTACCAGATCATAAATTTATGGGCTACTGGAAAGTCAATCAGCCGGGGAATGCACAACAGAAACTGCTGTGTCCAACAGAAACTCAAAAAATAGATGTAAAGGTCTGTCTTTTAAAAAAAAAAAATTAATAATAATTCATATAATACTGTTTTTATGTATTGGGATGCAAAGAACTTAAATGTAATCAATTTCTTCAGGAAAAAGTATATACAGAGCATGGTTCTTGTTACCTGTTCTTAGGTTTTTTATACTGGCTAGAAAAATGAATTTTTTTCTATACCTAGCCCTCACGGTGTAAGATGTGCTTTAAAATCAGTAAGTTTGGTCAGAAGTTCTTGAAGAGAGGTTCTTATAAGGATATTGAAAATACCATATTTGAGGGAACTTTGTAGCTATTTTGGATGCTTGGAGGTGGCTGTTTTCAGGCCCCAGATCTCAATTTTTGGATAAGATCAGACTGAAAAGAAAGCTGTTTTCTGTTTCTATTTTGTATGCCGCTGAATTCTTATGGGTCTTCAGCACTGCCAAGTTTGAATCTGAACCTTTGGTACAATTTGACCTGCAGCCAAAGCTTCTAAGTCCTTTACAGTTTTGAGTTCTTGGCTTGACTTCAGTAATTATTACTCCAGTGAATAAGGAAAAATCTGAACTGCTAATGTGATGTAGCAGTGAGATTTAAACTTTATATAATAAGAAATCACCATTGAACTTCTTTGAAACAAAAATATTCTGATTTTTTCCTCGTATGGACTGTGTTTTATCAGTATATGATACCTCCTTTGTGCCACTGCGCAATAATGGTTCCAAACCAATAAAAGACTAAAGAGGAAAGGCATGGTGATTTCTATACTGTAAAGGAAACGGCAGTATGGATATTCAGAGAGCTTGCAGAAAAGCAATTATTTTTCCCTTTTATTTATTTAGTAATTGGTCTGTTTCTGTTGTTAATAGTATTAAGTCTTGAAGAAGACTTCTAGATTTTCATAAAGAATGGTGAGTGGAGTATTTTAACAAGCCCTCATTGTTATCATTTGTTTTAGGGCCCTGTGTACTTACATATTCAAGGATTTCCACTGGAACGACATGAAGCCAGGTCCCTCAGTTTCACAGAAGAACTCGCTTTTTGGACACTGCCTTTGGGTGAAGTTAACTTAGTTTGCGATGTCACAGTAACAAAAGGTGCGGTAAGAAAAGCTACTAACTTTTGTAGTGATGCCCAATATTATAAATACGTGAAATATCCTGGACCTGAGGAAGGACTGGGCTGTCGACTTCACAAGTGCTTGCCGATAGCCAGTAGCAGAATATAAAAGGGTAATATGAGGGATTCTAAGTGTAATAACAACACTTCAGTGCATTTACAGTAGTGTGTATTTCTAGGTATGTTTGCAATGGAGTATATGAATAATACTAGGAATTGGAATATGGGAAATGGAGGATATGGAGTATGGGAATGGAGTATAGGAATAATAATTTATCTTTTTCCACTTTTTTTTTAACAGTAGGTGAAATACAAAAATAATCAGCCACTGAAATTGGAGCACAATTTCACTGAGTTGTTGTGGTCTTTGTAAGGATATGCATCTTTCTCAAACTAGGAGAAGGATGTGTAATTAAAGTAGATCACAGCCACAAAATTGCAAGTCTGTTTAGTTTGTATTTTCAACACTGTATTACTTCACAAAACTGATTCTTTGACTTTTGCTCTCTCAATTCAGTTTTAATACAAATCTTTTATCTTGCAGAGTGCTGTGCTTTTTTCCCCTGTGCTTATACTGCATAAAATTCTTTCTCACTGGATCAAACCAGCCTTAGTTACCTGTACTACTTACATCCCAAAGTGAATTGTGTCATCGGGAATATTCATAAACGTTTTTAGGGTTCCTCATTAAACATGTCTAAAGTTTATTGTGTATTATAAACAGATCACTTGTGATCAATACTGGAATGCTGCTTTTTCTGCTTGTAGTCTTAGTTTCAAATACATTAACAGACTTTTATGACAGCAAAACAGAAATTAGGGGGCTTTGTATTGATTTCAAGAATTGCCTGAAATCAGTCAGAAAGGTGCTATATGTGAAAACTTCCATATGAAGTTTCCATTCATCCCATGTTTAATTATTAAATACATGAAGTAAAAGGGAGGATGGGATAGAGGAGGAGGGAGAACCAAAATTATAAACAAAGAAAAACATCTGAACAGATTTTGTATATACTAGCATCTGGCAGGCGTTGCAGTCATGTCTACACAAATGTGCCTTGGACTACTTGTTTGAAGAGTTAATAGTGTTGTGGCAAGATTCTGCCTGTTAACATTTAGTTAGTAACAGGAAACCGTTTCTCTCTTCATCTCCCTGTGTCAACGGTGGTAATTTTTCTGTACATTTTGCTACCTCATCTGCTAAGTTTATGATATATATATTTCCAGAAGAGCAATGCACGATGTCAGTAGCCTTTCATTAATTTTATTTTCTTATTTCAGAAGAGGAAGCCAAAAACATTCTTTATGTTACTACGTGCAATCCTGTTTCCTTGTACTTCATGAACGTTTCTAGTAAGAGTGGATACTTTGTGGATCTTTATGACATCTTCCCAAGAACAGTTGGAAGTGTCTGGCAACCTTTTGTGACCGTGGCACCGCTGGGAAATCCACTCAAAGGTCAAGTGGTTCTACATGAAGAGGAGGTAAAAAAAAATAAAACACAGCTAAATGTTTAGTGATGTGCAAAGTAGTATCATAAAGGCAGGATTGCTCAGGAGTCTACCTCCTATAGATTGAAGTAGCCTGGACAAGCCTACCCTTTCTGAACGTTCTCTTTTTCACTATAATTGAAGCTTGGGAGTTTCCTTCAGCTTTAGTTTTTATGTGGAGATTTTCCTCTTGCACTTTTTAGCTGGACAATGTCCTTTTGTGTTCTTGAAGCTGAGTTCTACCTGCTTATCTTATTTCTCTTACTGATAAAGGGAGATTGGCCTTCATGGGGGAAAGGGAGATAGAGAGTTGGGTTCAGGAGTCTCAGTCAAGCAGTGTATGTTTGCAAAGTGCAAAGTACAAAGCAAGCTGGTTTATGCTGTGAACTTAAGTTCTACTCCAATCTTGTCCCCTTTAAAGATAGCATATGAAAGAGACATTTTCTGAGTCACAAAGTAAAATGTTGCTTGTATTTGCTTTATGCCACTATTTTTTATTTGTTTTGTGTACCCTGGTATTTCTCATTCTGTAACATCTGAAGTACTGAGACTAGAAAGAAGACTATGTAAGCCTTGCCATCTAGTGTATCAGCAATGCAAATTTAGAACCACTGATGACTTCAGTGTTCGTTTGACTGGAATCCTTTTTTTAAAGTCAAGTATTGCATACTTTCCACATACTTTCCACTTTCCATTACTATCAGTGAACTGATTGGAACATTTCCAATTCCGAACTTCTTTGCCCGGGAGTGGGAAGAGACAACAGTTGATACAGAGCTGCTGCTGTTCATTTTTTAATATTAATAATAGTTTATTATGTTACCTACCAGTCATAGTGGTTTGACATGGGCATTTAATTTGGTCATTGTTGTTGGTTGGTTTTTCCTTTTCCTTTTGTTGTCCTGATTTTCTTCTGCCTATTTTACAGTAGGTGAGAGACTGATCTAGAAGAACCTTTCCTACATTGAGTTAGGGTATTAAGTAGTTTTCAGTTATTTCATAACTAGTGTCTCTGTAATACTGTTGTTCCAGGAACGTTTGTCAAGGTTTGACACCACTTTCTGGTCTCAAACACTACAGTTAAGCTCGAAGCCTTATGAGAAAAACAATTCTTCTGCCTTTAGTAGAACTACCTATGCCTTCTTTAGCTTTCCCTTGGACACTTTCCAATGCCAACTGGAAAAAATATGATTCTGAAGTTACCTGCTTGTGGTGATTGCCTGTGTAGTTGTCCTGAACAGCTATAGAAGTACCATTCGGGCAATTTTGAGATGCACATTACGCGTTTCTTTGGTTCTAAACAATCCTTGGCGTTTTTTGGCAAAGTCAACACAGGAAACTGTAAAACAGATGGCAGTCTATCTTGTGTCTAAGAATGTTTAGAATGTCTCATGCTCTTTAATATAAAGCCCAGCAATATTCTTTGCTTTCTCAGCCTCTGAAATTCCTACTGTGAAAATAATTGTCCTGCTAGTTTTGTTTTTAACCAAATCATAGTAGTATTTGGTGTCAGCAATGAAGTTTTTATCAAAGGTTCATCCATGAAGCTCTAGGTAGTTAACTCTGTGACTGGTTTTGCCTGTCCTCGTGGAATATATTTTTCAGTGACAGTATGAATTAAACTCTGAAATGAAGTTTGTTTTGTGGAGAGACTGGTAGCTCAGTGCCCCTTTCCAGATTACTTCAGTTGAGCGTAACCTCAAGTTTTTTCTCTGGCAAAGCTTAAAGATTGCCAGTTTCAGTCTTGTCTTTCTTAGCAAGTGCTACAGGTGAACAAATCCTGTCTGAAAATAAGCCTGTTTTACACTGCTGGAAAATAATACAGAATTACAATATTCTGAATGCTTTGCATTATCTTAGGACTTTTTAGATACTGTTAATTCACTACTCGTTCATTGAGTGTGAAAGTATGTTTCGTTAAACTACAAACTTGGTTGCAAAAAGTCATTGTATACTTAGGACACCATTCAAAAGTAATTTTAGACTTCTTGAGAAACTTAAATAAGCATCTTGCACAGAAAAAATGATGAAAAAGGATTCTCTTGTGTATTGCATGTTCATATGCATGGCTTACATTAGTAATTTATTTGGGATTGGTTTTTAAATGAGGTACCAAAGCACAGGTCAGATGAATGCTGCTGTTGTAGTCTTTGCAGCCACTGCTATCCTTCCTTACACTAGGGCTCATGTGTTAGGATCTCTGCATGTCTAGTTCCCACTGAATCAAAAGAGAGATTCTCAAGTAGTTTTGATTTTTCCACAGAGAGCTTAGGTTTTATTCCCAACTCTTCCTGCAGTGGAGCCATGAAAAAATCATGTGCTTGCTTTGTGCACTTGTGAAATGAGGTGGATATTGCTGTATATGAAATTAAGTCCATTATTATTGATGTTAGCAGGTAAGCATGTAGTCTAAGCTAATCATCTAAGTACCTTCGGTATCTGTTGGGAGGATAAAGATGATCTGCAAGAGCAATTCATCCCAGCTAAGGTGGAGCATAGTGAATTGCCCTCTGGAGGTGCCTCTTTCTTTCCACGGGCTACAGAAGGAGCCTTGACATATAGCCAAGATGCCTATCTTCAGGTGTACTAAGGTCACTGGCAGCTGTAAGCTCAGAATTTGCAGCGTTCACGTGTTACGACAAGTAGATTAGTGGCACATCTGTATTTTGGGCAAGGCTCCACGGGTTAGCTACTTGTGCTAATGGTGCATCAAACAGATCTTCAAGAAAAACAAGTCATGTAGATGATGTATGTGATGCTTTAGAGGTTCATCTACGTGTATGTGCAAAAAGACCAAGAAATATTAGCAATATTTGTAGAAATAAGAAGTTGCATTTATTTAATAAAAAAAAGTCCACTTGACAGCTGATATTTCATAAATACTATAGTCCATTAATTAGACAATATTAAAAGCTAAAGATTTTTCCCAATTTTTCGTTTTAATAAAGGTCTTTGGAGATGAATGTTTCTGACTAAGTTATAAAAAAGAACAATTTTAAACGGATGATAACCTTATTGGAAAGGATGAGATGGTGATATTGTGGCTTCTCAAATAAGCTTGTGTGATTTATTTCCCAGATGACATCCATCTGGATTCAATAGAGCCCTCCAGTGAAATAAAATGAAAAATCACCGTTCCTTCCTGTCCTTTTAAATAAAATTTTACAAAAACTAAACTCCTCAGGGATTTAACTTAATAGCACAAATCGGAGATTTATCTGCTTTTAAGCCACCTTTACATCTTCTTGGAAGAAAGAGTATATGATTCTGTTCCTCATGGTGGCTGTTGGTCTCGGTGAGCGCAGCCTGTTTTGACTCCATCTTTTTGTTCAGACTAAGCTGATAGACTTTGAAAAGACTCTTCAGAAATCTCAAGTCATTTCCTCATAAGGTGGGAATTGCATTCATCTTTTCAAAGCAGCAATGCCTCTGCCCTGTCCTCCCCACGAGTACTTCAGGCCGTACCCCTATTTCCTATAAAGCTTTGTGCCCCCCTATTTCACTTTTTCTTTCTGCACCTATTGCTTTTACCGTACAGAAGGAGAGCAGATATAGCCTGAAAAGAATACTGATAACTTCATGTATGATTTTATATGGGATTATAGGAGGAAAATGCACACAGAGAATTGGTTTGCATATAAATTAACTGTACACTTCCATTTTTTCTTACAAGCACTTTGCTCTGTTGAAAGGCTACAACTGGACAGACGGAGTAACCTACAGTCTACCTCAGGGAGCGCAGTGTCCTGCCAGCGTCCTTTAACTCTGCTTTTATCTTTCTCGGTCAGGAGGTGGGGTAGGGAGGGAGGGAAGTGCTTTTCCCTGTTCCACGTGCTGCTGGAGCTCTTTGTCAAAGCTCCCCGATAGCAACGGAGTGAGGGAGTCTGTGGCCCAGAAGCTGACACGGAGATCCACTTTGCTCAGTACATGTAGAAGATGGCAAACATCCTTTAAAAAAAAGACTTTTTTTTAACAGTTTGTGATCTGTCCTGAATCACAAGTGAGGACCTGCGTATGGAAGGAGCTGCAACCTACTAGTAGTAATGTCTGAAACCACTAGTCCCCAAAATATTCTGATGTATGTGTTCAGGAGGAGGAGTATATTTTCTTCCAAAACTAGTTGGATGTAATTAAATTAGCTTCTTTTTAGATATTACGTAAGACTTTCCTTTTCTATAAGCACACCTTATAGAAAAGGAAGGGTGTACTTGTATAGAAAGGTGTGCATCTTCTATAGAAAAGGTGAAGACTTTCCTTTTCTATAAGGACAAAGTTTATCTCTCTGTTTACTGTTCTCCATTCACTGAAATCTCTAGTACAATCAGGTCTCCCAAATCATCTGAATGACACCACTCGCATTAATTGGAACACTGGTAATCTACTTGCATATATTTCCCACCTCTGAAGGCACGGAGGTTTGAGCCCCAAACCATAATTCTTGCACAGACTTTTTTTCACTTGAACCTAATGAACGATACGATATGTCTGTATCTGTACCTAGTAGTTACAGCGTCAGGATTGTTACGTGTTCCTCACTCAAGGGGTCATTGAGTGGCACTAATAGAAAAGGTGCTTGTGGGACAGGAGGCGAGGTGGAGAGTGTACAGAGGGGTTACCCTACCAAGATAAGAATCAGCCTCATCTGAAGCTGACAGCTAAGAAGAGTCTGTGTTAGCAAACTTGCTTGTTCAGGACATGAGCATCAAGGGCAGAAGAGAACGAAACCTAGAGTGAGTACAGGGAGAAGAATACAAGAGGGTTAAACCAAATTTTTTTTACTGTCCCACTCTGAAACTGGAGTGTATTCCTTCCCCTGACTCTCCTGTCTGCGAGACCGTAAGGAACAACTTCCCATACCAGCAAAGTGAAATCACAGCCCTCTTTGGTTTAAGGACTTTTAAGAGGAAAATGCTGGCTAAAATAAAAAAAGCAGTAAGGAAAGGGAAACTTTGCAGTAACTAAAAATAAAGGCACACCACTTCACGAGATTGGTTATTGCATCTGTCCAGAGTTTGGAATTCCAGACATCGGGGTCAGGAGGTCACCCAAAGGTTACTTTTCTCCCAGTCAAGAGCAAACACAGTGGAATTGCACACCAACATCTTTTCCCAGCCCACTTGAAGAGTTGCCAGAGCTGCTCTTGGATGTGTTTGCAAGTGACGCAAAAATCTATTCTTAAACACAGACAGAATATACATCAGTCACTTAGCACAGAAGGAAACCATTAACATCAAAAGGGGTGGAGTAGAGAGGCTTTTTATATTACCAACTGCTCTCATAAATTTAACACTAAGTGGAAGAATGTAATTGATTTGTATGTGTTCTTTATCTCACGTGGAAGGCTAATGCATTGCTTTGGTTCAGCACTGCTTTTGCAGAATTATATAAATAAAATATGGCAGAAAACCAAAATCCAAAGCAAATGCCCTATTTTTTTTTTTGTCCTGAACCACATTTCTATAATTTTGGGTTGTAATACATAAGCAAACTTCTTTTTTTAGACATATTGAACTCTAACTGAAATTCCCAAATGCTCCAAATAACATGGCAATATTTTAAATGCTTTACCATATTTAGCTTCAAATGACTGTCATTATTAAATAAAGTTAATTCTCCCAAATGATCCTAGTGAAAGTATGAAGTGTACCAAAAAGACCAAAACCGCTGTGACTCAGATTGTTTGTATTTGTTTTATTTAGGAGAATTTGTGGGAATTTATGTTTTACTTCCTTAACGTCTATTGTGCGTTGTTGCAGATGTTGTACGTAGACAGTTTACTTTTAGTAAGTCCTTGCAGAACCTAATGTACTTGCAGAACCTAAAGTTTCCTTGAATGGCAAACAGAACATTCAACCCAAAGCTTAATTAACTTGTTCTTTTGTACCTTTTAAATTTCATTTGATGTGGTTAATCTTGGCCCAGAATCATTGTTCTCTTGAATTCAAAGTTAAGCACATTAGAATCATCAAATCATCACAGAATGGTTTGAGTTGGAAGGGACCTTAAAGGTCATCTAGTTCCAACCCCCCTGCCATGGGCAGGGACACCTTCCACTAGACCAGGTTGCTCAAAGCCCCATCCAACCTGGCCTTGAACACTGCCAGGGTTGGGGCATCCACAATTTCTCTGGGCAACTTGTGCCAGTGCCTCACCACCCTCAT
Source organism: Buteo buteo (assembly GCF_964188355.1). Classification (NCBI taxonomy): domain Eukaryota; kingdom Metazoa; phylum Chordata; class Aves; order Accipitriformes; family Accipitridae; genus Buteo; species Buteo buteo. Next base: position 28,718,106 of record NC_134184.1, on the reverse strand, counting down.
AATGAAGAATTTCTTCCTTATATCCAATCTAAACCTACCCTCTTCCAGTTTAAAACCATTGCCCCTTGTCCTATCACTACAAGCCCTTGGAAAAAGTCCCTCTCCAGCTTTCCTGTAGACCCCCTTTAGGTACTGGCAGGCTGCTATAAGGTCTCCCTGGAGGCTTCTCTTCTCCAGGCTGAACAACCCCAACTCTCTCAGCCTGTCTTCATAGGAGAAGAGGTGCTCCAGCCCTCTGATCGTCTTCATGACCCTCCTCTGGACCCGCTCCAACAGGTCCACGTCCTTCTTATGTTGGTGGCCCCAGAGCTGAACGCAGTGCAGGAGCAGCTATAGTACTTTGTAAAAAGAAATGTTTAAAATGCCCCCATAATTTGAAATCATGTGTGAACCCTGGGGCATTGAGTAACAAACTGAGAAATCTGAAGCAGTTCAAAATTTAGCATACCATATTTTCACATGTGATTTTTGGAGGACGCTTGCACCACTCTGTTCAGCATCCTGTCTGCTTCTGATCTCCATCCTCTTGAGTCATCCTGCTGTCCTCCAACAGTTGTCCTACCTCTGATGCTTTAAGCCGTCTTGAGCGTGCAGGTCACAGAAGGATCGTCACGCACTGGGATATTTAATAGGCTCCATGGTATCAGAAGTATGAATTCAGAGAGAAAGTACTAAGCCATTTCTTCTCTCACCAGTTTTTCACCTTCAGTGTGACTTAAGTAATGGGTACTTTAGAGGGATGCTAAGAAAACATAAAAACTGAAATGAGATATTGTAGTGACTTGACAGAACAAAACTGGTATGTCTCTCACCTGTAGCTGACTACAGCTTGGACATGTAAGCCATACTGGTCTAGTTCCTAGAGCTTATGCAGAAGTGAGTGTGAGATGTATAGGTAAAACATTATAGAAAAATTGGAATATCATTCCAGCCCTTTTTCCATGTACTTAACCTATTAAATTTCTCCATGAGCTTTGAAATGGACCAAGAGGATTCAGCCTACGTTTTCCAACAAAATCTCGATAATCTTTTCAAGATGTCCTAAGTAGCTAGCATTGCAAAAGTGCTTCAGATAGATTTGTTGTAGTCTCTTAAATGGGCTTGAGATGTACACAGGTCTGCTTTTCATTTGCAGAGCAATGTTGTGTTGTTGCTGGATACAAACAATGGTGCCCTTCGCCGACTTTTGCTGTTACCAGATGCTCAAGAGTCTCCTAAGAGAACATCTTGGTGGAGCAGCAAAGAAGAGATGGTGAGAAATAACACCTGCCCCTGTTATACCAAGTTGGTTGGTTTTTTTTTACTCAAAGCTCAATATTGGAAAAACTGCCCTAGCTCATTCATCTTTCTGTTTTTACGGCCCAAGCACTTAATTGTTTACTCTTATGTAGGTTTAAATGCCTTACACATAAAATAGCATCATTATGGAATAGTGATATGACAAATGCAAATAAGTTGTATTGTCTGAGGATATGTATCTTTAAAATACCCCTCTTCGGAGCTAGAACTGGAAGTAACGGAACATTTTGTTGCAAGGGATTATGTCCAAAATAATGAACTCAATTATGACACAATTATATGACATGGGAAAAGGCAGGCTAGATAGCATTTTGAAAGGTAATTAATGCTGTGGATTACTCTAAATAAAGGAAGAATGTAGTACACTTTCAGGGGAGTCAGGGAAACTCACTGGGATGAATCTAACAAACACTAATTGCTGTATGACATATTTTTATACAGAGCAACTACAAAATGTGCCGAGAGTTTTCACACAAAAACTGGCTGGTCTTCTACAAAGAAGCAGGGTGAGAGTAAATTATATCCTTGTATTATATTGATTTATAACAGATCTCCTCCTGTACATCCCTATCTGATTATTCTTTTCTTGGCTTCCAATTTTACAGAAACCGCCTTATTGTACTGGATGTATTGGAGGGTCAAACTCATACCATCTCGCTTCCGATCAATCTGAAATCTGTTTTCCTGGCAGCTGAAGACCGGTGGCTCTTGGTGGAAAATGAAACAAATCAGTTAGTCAAGCCTAGTTTTCTTGTTGGCATTATTTCTTGTTTGTGTCTTGTTTATGTTCAGGAGTTTCACTCCTGGTCTCAGAGTTGTTTTTTCAGTTTGTGAGACTGGCTAGACTTAGACAGTTGCTGCTTAAGATGCAGATTTGCTCTGGTGAAAGTGCAGGTAGGCTTTTAGAGTAGGAAATGAACAGGATATGCTTGCCTAAATTCATGCCTCTGAAAATCTAGACTAGCTTTGATTGTATGCATGTTAATACTGTTTTTACTGAGGTGGTATTGATCTTTAGAAATGGGAATGTTGGTAGACCTAGCTTTGGATATACAGCCTCATCGTCCAGAGTTAGTGCCTGCTTGTTTTACTTTCATGATCGCACGAAAGAAATATTACTCTGCTGTCTTACTTTTATAAATGCACAGCAAATAAAGTGTGTAAATAGTTACCAGAAGACAAATCTGCCACTTGCTGGCTTACCCTTTCCTATCTCACAGATGTTTGGTAAATCATACTTAGTTTTAACAAAAGGTGTTGATAACCTTGTTTATATAAATGTAGAATGTTTTCACTGTTTCAGAAGATAGAAGTCCTTGTTTAGAGTTACAAGCTTAATCATGAATTATTATAAATGTGTATCCTTTACAGGAAATTTCTTTTAACCAAGTGTGCCCATATGGAAGCTGAAGACAGTGAGGTTTGCCAGCTGTACGCATTGAGTGAAGAGCCAGCTGATATGGGATTTGGCTTAACAACGGGTATTGAATGCAAGCTTGGCCTGTTCTTTTTTTTTTTTTTTTTAATCATTTCTGTGTTTGCAGCTGCACAAACAAGGTTCTTTTACTTTAAAGGTCTGGGTAACCTTCTCTCTGATTCTCTTTTTGTCCTCCCCTTATCATGTTTGGTTAATAATAACTTTTCACAAAGCATGGCAAATTCCATGCTCAAACTTGAGGTTGTTTGAATAAAGCATCTTTGTTTCATTGTAGCATTTAAGACCCTCAGCCATGGACTTTCAGGAAACGTACAAGTATACAGAATGGAAAAGGAAAAAAGACGACTAGGCAGGAATTAAAGCGTAGAATAGAAGGGACCAAATAGGTTGATGAGCCCAGTCTGCACACTGTTGCAGGTCTGTTACACACACTCAGATGAGTTAGAAGACATGTCTCAACACTTAGAAAAATACAAAAGACCTACTGTTACAACAGAAGTCACAGTTTCTAAACTTCTGTGGATAATGTGCAGGAGGCCATCGAGGCCATCACACCTGTGTTAAAAGATAGGGAGAATTTGTTCAGTAAAATTCCCAAATAATGTTAGGCATTGAGGCCTGTCTTGGCTACAGAAGGCAGAAATCGCCAGTGATCATCATTCTGCCTGGTAAGATCTGCCTGTCTTCAGATCTGATGACATTTTGAACCCTGAGCATTTGATGACAATGCACAAAATCTTTAGTCTCCCTGGTTTAATAACACTGGAAGTACATGTGCATCCCACGGAACAGTTTATGGGCTTTGGCCTATCTCCAGAGTGTTTCAGAGAGACAGAGGAAAAAAAATAGAGAAACCACTTTATATCTGTTAAAGAGGGAAGAAGTTTTGTCCTGGTCCTTCTGGCTAGCATGAGTATGAAGAATGAGATTAACACAGTGCAAATACCATACAAGCAAATGTTATTGACAAATAACAAATACAGCTTATTTTACACAAACAGCAACAAATTGGTTACCAAAGACTCTAACCACAGCTTAAATATCTGGGATCCTTTTTATCTCTTGTAGTTTACTCTATCAACTTATCAAGCTCCATCAGAGCATAGTAGTTTCCTTCCTCTTACTGCCTTATTTAGAAACCATTATAGAAGATCATTCCTCAGATGGGTAGAAACGTTATTATAATTTCCAGTCTCAAAAGTATTTGTGGACAGTTTATTGCTGCATGCTTTTTGTGCTATTTTTGTCCTTTGTTATCTTATTTCTTCTCTTCCAATCTAAAAAGTTACCATATCCCCTCTCCGCTTTTTTCCAAATCATCCAGCAAACCCCGAATATAACATCTTCAGCCTCTTCTCATTCTTTGAGGCAGAACCTGTGGCAGGAGAACTAAGAAAAAGGTAGACCAGTGTGGGTTTGCCACTGACCCAAACCAGTAGCCCATTCAGCCTTTGAGGGAGGAAAGATTTTCTCCCACTGCCAGGTAAACGAGATAGTCTGCCCATTGAAGTGGGAACAGTGTATGCTTCAGAACTAAAGATAGCGGGTTCTGACTGTGTTGATAATTTGAGGCAAGGTAAAAAGCTATTACAGTTACAGTTGCACAGAATATAATTTAGTTTTCCTTAGCTTAAAGAAAAAGAAAACTAGACCATTATTTACCAGAAATGTGTTACAAATAACATTATTTAAATTGCAGACAGCAAGTCAGCTGCCAAGAAGTGTCACGTTGACACTTACCTGTGCAAAGCTGCGTTTTGCCTTTTTGTGCATTTGCATTATAGCAATCTTCAATGAGATCACAAGCTGTTCTATTCCACAGGCTTCCTGCCTCATTTGCACAGTAGAGGGCAAAATTAAGTGGTATAAGCAACTACAAAGCTAGTATTTCCTGATTTTAAGTATTTTACAAAAATAACATTATTTCCTGATTTCTTTTCTGTGTTATAGTGTAGTATAATCAAATCTTTTGCTTTTTAGTAATTTTATGCTCAAAGTAATAGCAATGATCAGTGCTCAGCACTGCTACAGTTAATATTGTTTCCTATTGCACATCTGGATTTAATGACTTTCATTTTGTTTAATTTCCCTGTTTAGCGTCAGAACTGTGTGTGCCGCATGCCGTTTCAAGTGACCAGCTATCTTCAGAAAACCTCAGTGCAGCTGTGGGACAAAAGATCAGCTCCCCCAACAGGATTTTCTCAGATGAACATAATTATGCTACTATTGTTATTGGTTTCCCAGACCTCTTGGTAAATACTCAGCATTATTATACAATGAAGTAATATGATCTCATTTATTCTGTAACCAGTTAAGTACCTGTTTACCAAATGATGTGGAAAAAGAAGGGAATGGCGGTAGATGACAAAATGCATGTGGTGTACACCGTTTCGTAGGGTAGTCTAATCTAGAGGGATTTCAGTGGAGTTTGAAATAGTAAGAAATTGGACCACATAATGTCTAGCACAGACAAAATTCATTGTAGGCAAGTTCTGAATAGTGCTGGCTGGAGGAATATTTTCTAAATCCTGTGGGTTTTTTAGATTTTTAATTAAATATAACCACTGAGAAAAAAGATATCAGTACCATGTTGGACTGTTCAGTGTGAACTTTTTGCTCAGTGTGCAGCAGCTAACAAGACTCTAGATTTAAGAAAAAGAAAACAGATACAGAAAATGGTAACAAAACTATACAGCCCCTTCACTATTTAATAATGTAGTGAAGTGTAAATACTGCATGTAATTGTGCTCTCTCCTGTGACACAATTAGAAAAGGACCAGAAAGGAAACTGAAACTTAACAGTGTAATGACTAAGGCTGTTGCAAGGAGTGGAGGTAAACACAGGGAAAATAAAAGCAGTATGTTTAATTCCTTGGATTTATTTATATTTACTACCTACAAAAACTGTGGGGCTTATGGAATAAATAATTCTATATCAAGTTTGCTTAATAAACTGAGGCAAATTAGAAAATGTAACTGTTAATAGACATGAATTTGGGGAAAGCCAAATGATTGAAGAAAATACTCTGAAATCCAAAATGATTCAAAAATATGTTTTTGTCAATAAGACGTTCCTTGTCTTTGCAATTAGCTTTTGAGTTTTACTTGATTTGGATTTATATTGCCACATTCATTTTACTAGCTTTTCATATTATTTATAATATATGTGTAAAAGGGAGGTGGTCTAGAGGAGGGAGTACTAGAGATGCTACACACTTCAGAACCGACACTGGAGATGAAGCATTTTGCTCTCCCTGATTTAGACTGAAGCCCTGTCTTTCCTTACACATGGTTTTAAATCTCCACGTGAATGTCAAAGAGGGAGTGCTAAAGGTGAACGTGAGGGTGGTGGGACGAAACTTCAGATTCGGTGGTTAGTGGTAATGGTGTAGGTATTTAGTATGAACAAGGTATCTAAGCTCTTACTCGTAGTAGCAACGCTCAGCTGACCAAACGTAGTGGCCTTCTTCAAGATGAGATGATTTATTCTCTAGGCTCTACTGGTTATAGTGGGAGATGAAGCACCTGGCTCACATGTGGGCACCTACATTTATGTCTCTGAACCTGGAGCCAAATCCCAGCCTTAATGCCTACCTTTGAATTCATTACTGAAATATCTGTTTGCATTTATCTACATTAGTGGAAATTTAGATTATGGTAACAGTTTGTTACATAGTTTGATTCCAGATCAGGTTATTTCAATGCTTTCTGTTCCTGGTTCAACATGAAAAAAAAATGTTGATTCAACTTCAGATCTTCAAAGAGTCTCAATTCCTAAAATCTGTGTAGGTGGTCTGTTGTTTTTCACTCCTATAGGAGTTTTTAATGACAGAATAATCGAGGTCTTCTCCTTGTCATGCGGTGACATGAGAGGTAACCACAGGAGCTACATTTGATTTGAAATTAGATAAAAAGTGGGACTTATCGAGAAATGTTTGTTCTTAAGCTCAATAATAATAATGTTTTGTTCAGTAGACTCCTTCTCTCTTGCAGTCTCCTAGTGAAGTGTATAGCTGGAAAAGAAACTCCTCTCTGAGTTGCAAACGTGCTTCTCCTTCTGATCCATTTTATTATGGAGCCCGGAGGAAAACAGGAGCTGCAAAACAAACCAATTGTGTAACTTTATTGGCTTCTAATCAAATAGTCAGAATTTTAGCACCTGGAGATGTGCCTTTGAAAGACATTTACCCAAAAGGTAAGAGGTTCATATACTTGTGCTGCAACAACTGTACACGCTTGTTTTTGGCTTGTAAACTGCAATCACTCATGAATTTTTTCCAAAATATTCTTAAAGAATCATAAAGCAAGCATTTGAGGAGGAATGAGAATAGTTGCACTCACTGTTAAAATCAGTTTGGATCTTATTAACATGTTGAATTATACTGGGAGAATAACAGTTCTGCATTCACCTTACCCATCACCTTCATGACTTTAAACTTCAGGTGCATGTGCCTCCTCTCCAAACTGAAGAGACCCAGGCTTTTTAGTTCTTCTCTTGTCCAAGAGAATGTTGCATGAGCAACATTCACATACAACAAAACCATCCTCCGCTTGTACACTAATAAAGCAGGTATAGACTACCAGCCTTCAGGCTTTTTTGTGCTGCCATGGCAAGCTTTCTGTTATCATTGTATCTTTAGCTTCTTCAGCCAATGACTAAAAATATACCAGTTAGTGCTAAATAACAGCATTTGTGAGTCTTGCATTAATTAAGTCTAGAAATCTCCAAGGAAAGGTCACTATCAAAAGAGAAAACCCCCAAAATATATGTATATGGTAGAATGGCAGGTTTTCGGAATTCATCAGCAAGAAGCTATTCCTGACTTGTTCTGTATGTGAACTCTCTGTCCGCAAATAAAATGCTTTATTCCGAATTAACTCCCTTTTACAAAATAAATGGTCTAACACAGATTAAATTCACTGTGTAGAGAAATCCTTTTATTTATTACTAAAAGGATAGAACATTCACTTGACTAAAGAAACAAAGTCAAGGATATAAACAGGGTAGAAAACTGAAGTTGCCTACATTTGTAAATAGAAGGTTAGCTTTTAAAAAGATTAAACTTAATAAAACCTAGAGTTAGCATGACGATCTTGGAATTATGCCACTTCAGGCTGTAATCTTCTCATACTTTATAAACTGTGGAAGGGTCAGACTGGGTCTTTTTTTTTTTTTTTAGGCCTTTATGATAAAAAAAACCCAAAACCTACTCTGAAGTAGCTGGTATAAAAATTCAGAAGGTAAATCTTCTGAGTTTTTTTTAAAATTAGTCTATTAATTTGGGAGTGAGGGAGGGATACAGTGCTTCCAAATGATACCTAAAATTGAGATCTTGACAGTTATTTCTGAAAGTCTTTTAAGTTGCTGTGGTATATAACACTTTATAATGCTAGATTAATATAATTAAAAACCAGGGGACATTCTTCATGAATCCTGGATACCAGTGACCTGAGCAAATTATCTGTCTGAGAATTGGCTTCTGTCTAACCAAGCAATTTAATTTATATCTCTTGTTACAGCTGAACGAGATACTAACTTTTTTTTTCCTCAACTATGGTGAAATATATTCATGAATAGTGATTGATAGCTTTAAATTTATAGAAAATTTTATGAGGTTCATTTTTGCTTTATGGCCATCTAAGTTGAAAGATTTAAGTCCTTCTTGAGGATCATTATTATTGATTTTTCTGTTCTAAATGATGTTTTAATTTATGAATTACCAAAATTGATCTTAACTGAATCATGTTTAATATGACCTTACTGATACAATTAAATTGGACTTGAGCAAGACTCTAGGTTTTCTCTTCCGTAGCCTTTTTTCAGGACTTCAGACATTTCCATTTATAACTTAATGGCCAGTTTTTCTAGTGGAGGAGCTATGAGTGGAATCCTACAGAGACCTATGCTACTCAGCATGGTCACGATAAAAGAACCAGAAAAATTAAAAAAATGAATGAACAGTGAAATGACTGTTTGCTGATGATACTGGATATTATTCACAGTAGAAAGGATTCACCATGAAGGATTACAGAAGGACTACGATGCTGACTACAATAGAAATGGCAGATGAAATTCAGTATAGGTAAATATAATGTACATGAAGGAGGAGTCCTAATTCTACATCTAAAATGGTGGGGCTGATCAGTGCATCTCAGGAGCATGATTTTGGTGTTATGATAGATAGTTTCATTAAAATACCAGTTCAAAGCTCAGTAGCAGTCAAAAAAGGCAAATCAAATGTTAAGAATTACTAGGGAAGAAACAGAGAGAAAACAGAGAACATCTTTGTGCTGTTGTATAAATCTGTGTGTCCTTAACACCGTGTAGTTTTGGTCCTCTGTCTCAAGGTGGGAGAAGGCTGAACTGGGATAAGTTCAGAAAAGGGTGACAAGGATGAGCAAGATTACATCAGCCAAATCTCCTGCATGTGGAGACAAGATCAGAAAAGGGGCATATGGTGGAGTTCTACAAGAACATGTGTGGCATGGAGACGTGGAAAAAGCAACAATTTTACACTCAGTACTAGAGTTAGGGGGAAGCTAATGGGGCTAGTGGGAACTTCATCAAAACAAACAAGAGGTGGTTCTTCACAGAGCAGGGAACCAACCTGTGGAACTGCTTCCCAAAGGATGTTGTGAATGCTGAAACATGGATCCAAAGGAAAACTGGACAAACTCGTGGAAAGTTACTAAATACGTAGACATAAAAACATAGACACCACATTCAGTTTAAGAAGCCCCTGGACTGGAACTGGTTGGTGACTTGAGGAAAATACCACGTGTGCTTGTCCATTCTTACACTTGTCGAGCATCTAACTACTCTTGGAGACAGGGTACTAGATTAGAGAGAGCTAGTATTGCCGTTGTTATGGCATAAATCCAAAATCTTTCCAAGAGAAAAAGAGAAGACAGAAGAAAAGAGACACGCATTCATGTACTCACTTGGAAGGTGAGATAAGAAGTCCTTACTGTGCCCATTTGGGATCCAGTGTTTGCAGCCCTCTCTGCTGGACTATTGTTTCTTCTGGAGTTTGCCTCTCAATCTCACTAATCGACAGAATTTTTAATTGAATGCACATTTAACTGCTACCAGTAGCTCCTTAAGAGTCTTCATCCCTTAGAGATTCAGTGTTGCTTATTCCTGAGTGTGCTGCATAATTCATGGAGGCCTTTGGACGTTTGGTGATTCATCTGTGCTGTTGTTTCTGCACTGGAAACCTGTAGTTACTTACCTATAAAGTTGTATAAGACTTCGTTCATAACTCTTTGTATCCTTTCCTGGGAGATAACATAGTGAAGCAAAGGCATCCTACTACATAAAATCAAGTACGTGGCAGTCCCTTGAAGTTTTTGCACTAATGTCTTATGTTGCCTTTGAGAAGTTGGTCTATATTTTTGCTTCAGTTTGCGTATCTATCAGGCTTTCTTTCTCATCTTCTTGGACAACTGGTCAGTTCTGGCACACAGCCTTCCAGTTCTATTAATAATTCAAAGTACTCAGCCAAACCATAGCATGCTCCAATATGTATTACCGAAACTGTTCCAGGAACAACAAGCAAAGAAGTAATTTCCTTTGTGTTTTATTGGAACTGTAAACCAGGATAATAGTTATGTTTGAAAAGAAACTATAACAAGTAATAATCTCCCCAAAGACTGCCAAATAGATGTATGGCCACAAAATATAAACTCACACGAGATCATGGCAGAATCCAGCAAATAAGTATTCATGTTTATTCTAAGAACAGGGCTATAGAAATGAGGGCTACTTGAGAGCAAATATTTACTCGGATTCTCAGCACTTTCTATACAGGAATATAAAATAACAGTTTATTACTGAGTGCGTATCTCTATTAGTGTGACAGTAACGGGAACAACATGTAGTGTAACACACACAGTTACAGGAATAACCTCAACACATCATCTGGTCCACCTATTTATATAGGGACAGGATGACACATGTTTAGACTCTTCTTAACTGATGTTTGTCAAACAATTGGCCTATTGCAGTGCTTTACTCTCCTTGTATAAGAAAAGCTTTTCCTAGAATCCAGCTTTTTTTTTTGCTGTAAACAAAACTGAATACTTCATGTCACCTCCACTCAGGATAATATTGTAAGGATCTTTTTGATATCATGGGATGTGTTTTTTTAAAAAAAAGTCTCTTTTTTAGACACACAAAAAAAGTCAATTCCTTATGTTTGTTCTTATGGCCCATCCATTCTAACCTCTTTGTCACCCCCAGGACTCTCTCATGTGTCTGTGTTTTCCTACACACATGTAGGAAAGTTTGATGTCTGTTTGATGTCTGGAGCTGTGCATAGCTGCTCTCTGTTGGGCTTCAGCAAAAGAGGAACAAACTGCACTTATTTAGGTCTGATGTTCATGTTTCATCGTAAGATTCTTGATTGCAGTTCTGGGGCCTGGCCAGTTGTTCCTGTGTTGCATTTAAACGTTTGATTACCTTTTCTTAGCTTCCTACTCTTCAATTGTTTGTCTTTCTATAATTTAATTTGGTTGATTTGTGTTTTCTCTCTAAGTTATTAACTTAATTTTTAATTTTTATCCCACAGTTCTACCCCTTCCAGTTCAGTATCAGCTCTGTGTTGTAGATCTTCATCAGAATTTTTAATGTACATCTTATTCTTCATTACCACCGAAAGAGAGAGCACATTTTAAAACAGTAACAAAATCTAGGCAAAACAAAAAAGTGCTCTGTGGCCCACAAACCTGCATTTTTCCAGACTTTTTTTTCCTATTTCCAATGTGCTTGATATTTCCATTTTTATGAAGATGAGTAAAGTCAACAGATGTGCTGCTGTAGATTTGCATACTATAGATATGTAGATAAAGTAGATATGCCTAAAGTGCTGCTGTGGGTTATTCTTTATACTCATTTGAATGTTAGATCCCCTTATACTGCTGGTCTTACTGGTCTTTTCCGTCTGTGCGTGCTGTGTGCAAGCATCAACACTTCTGCAGGTAACATCAGGCTCTCCTTCATTTCAAGGAGGTGAAAGAGAAGTTGTTTCAGAAGGAAATCTAGACTTGCTTTCATCTTGTGACAATGATATTTTGTACCCATACTATGCAGTGTAATTCAGTCTTCTGGTTTCTTTTCTGAAAAACTTAAGTTCCTCAATTTATTCCAGGTAGATGAAAGCCAGCTCCTAACTGGAAGCCACTTCTGAGCCCAGGCAGAGTGTACTCATATGTTGGCAAAAGCCAGTGTAGGGACACACACACACACACAGAGATTTATTTCTGAGGGAGGGACCATAGAATTAGCTGTATTCATTAAGCTATCTATAAACAGAATATTAAATGCCCGATAGTCTAGGACTATTTACTATGAAGTTATAAAATCTTTGCATACTGGGAATCTACCTGCAAAAAGACTGGTTCAATTTAAGGCAACAACATTTAGGTTAATATTATTGGGAAATTTTGAAGCAGGAATCATAAGCACAATGTTTTGAAATGTTCCTCAATATGCTTTTAAAGTCAGATATACAGCTGACGTTATCTTCAGTGACAGATAAAAGCAGTGAGTTAGGGATTGCAGTAATGCCTGATCAGTGCTTTTGTGAGTAAGGCTATATTTGTCTGTAATTTTGACATTTGCTATACAAATACATTGTTCTTTTATAATTCTGCCTGTCTGGTTAGTCACTATCATAACAGTACAGCAATTCCGTATTTGCAAGTTACACTCCTGCGCTGAATGTGAAAGCTTATTATTTTCTGACAGGTACTGTATAATGAAATGTTTAAATTTAATCTGCTAAATGCAAATGCAATAACCGGTTAATCATGCAGCAGGAAAATAACATGTTTGTTTGTTTTCAGATGTCACTCCTCCACAAGCTGCTGGATACTTGGAAGTAACAGATCTTAACTCAAAGAAAATCAAATACATTGCTATTCCGAGGTAACTGATTTTATTGATTAGAGCAGCCTCTGTCTTACAGAAGAGCAAAGAGAATTTAGTGTGTATTATTACTTCAGGATAAGCAAATATTTCTTCTGATGTGGGAAGTAAGAATAATTCATACCTAGTGGATAAAATTCTGCAATTGTTGCAGCATATTTTTGTTAACAGTTCTTATCTGTTTACTAGGTGATACCAATGAAAATGTAGCAATTAATTAGTAAACATGAAAGGTAGCTTTATCTTCTGATTTTCACTCCCTTGGCTCTTTCCACTTCTTCACCACTTTATCCTCTACCCTCTTTCATTTTGTTTTGCTATCTTTATTTTCTTTTCCTTTTTCTCTGTCTTCAGGGTCTAACAAAGACAGGCAGAATGATCCAGTGCTAGGTGTTAGGAAACCAGGCATCAAGTTTTGGTCCAATATATAGTTCACCTTGAGAATAACTTGAGCTTCTCTAAGTTTTGCTTCTCCCTTTGGAAAGTATACATTCCACACAAGCATCTTGCATGTGACCTTAAAATAGCCAGACCGTGTGGCTTCTGTTTGGGTTTAACATCCATCTCTGACCATTGTAGAGCATATTTACAAATGTTTTATGATATAAATGTATATTTTGGTTACAAATTGTCATTTTCCACTGCAGTAATAATAAAGGTTTTTGTTTTAAATAGTAGTCTCTCAACTTTGCATGTTTAACTAGCACATGTATGAAACCCACACATCAGGAATTTTATATTTCTTTTTTTTAATTCTATCCATTTGATGTTGGGTTTGACAATATTAATTGATTCTCATTTAAACTAATTTTGCATCATTAATAATCTGTGGAATTTTTTAATTAATAGAGAATTAATTTTGGACTGTTCACCATTTTATAATTGATCCATTGGCCTACATCTTACACAGTCATTCAAAATGTAAGGCATTAACATAGAAATAATAGGGAATCACACTTTATTTTACACTAGGATTTTATAAGAAATAACAAAAATTACAAAGCCAAACTTCAACATCATGACCCTTAACCTAGTATGAGGACTTAAGCTATTTATGCCAAATCTGAGCACAAGTCCGGATTTAAAAATGTACTCCATTAAGAACTGATAAATAAAGTGACTTTTCAAATATATGCATAGTTTTGTGCTAAAATCTAACAGCTTTTCCTCCTGGCATAGTTAGCCTGGTCAAATGCTAAGATAACTCTTCTTCAGTTGAATTAGTACATGGCAATTTGAGTCCATAGGTAGAGGCCTATGTGTTATTGCTTCTTTTATCTTTAAAGATTATTAATTGTAGTATTAGTGCAAGTTGCCAAGTCATTATGCATGTCATTAACAGTACTGAAAAAATGCAAAGCATCTTTCCTACTTTATCTAAATTTCTCTTCATATTATGTAGCTATTAGGCCCTCTGTTTCAGCAGTAAACTTGTCTGCAAGTTGACAGTTTAAAGCAGTGCTGAGATTCTCTGTGCATAAAGCTGTGCCATCTTTAAATGAGTGGTTAAACCTTTGTTTTTATTAAAGCACTAGAGAAAGTTATTACTTTAAGTTGATGGAAAGGTATTTTCCTCAGTGCCCAGGTCATGGTCTTTCCTATTTCTTTTGTAGTTTTCTATTTTTCTATAACACATTTTAAAATTTTTCAAATTTCCTATAGTTTTTTTGTAAAGACTATTTTCAGACAGATGAGATACAACAGTAGGTTAGGCGACACATTCCCTTTCAGCCAGGTCTTTTATACTGCTTTTTATACTGACAAGTATCTTTTGGTCGTATCCAGTTTCAGCAGGTGAAATGTTTCAGACAAAATAAAGGGTCTGCAGGGCTTAGTTATAGTCTCTCATGGAACGAGGATGTAATTTCATTTAATTGTCACCTTAACTACAGAAATACCCGTCCTCTTTTTAATTGCAGCTTCAAGAAAAATCACACGAATCCCTGTTTTTCAGATCACAGTCTCTCTCTCCATATACATCGTGGCTCTCTAAGATCTCGGACGCCGATGCCCTCTTGGCACCGCTGGGCAAAGTGGGTTTGGTTACTGTGGACATGGGAGGTGGTGTGAGGCTTTGGGAGACGGGGCTGGAGAGCCTCCAGCGGTCGCTGCAGGACTGGAGGAACATGATTGGCCAAGAAGATGGTCGTCCTGTGCAGGTAGGAGTTCACAAAGCTGAAACGAAAAACATTTAACGACAGGAGTTGCAAATGAGTTTTCAGCTGGGAGAAGGGTCGAGGTAGAGCTGTGCTGGAAAACACTGTGAAGTAGAAATAGGCCTGCGAGAAAAATTCAATAGATGTCTTCACTGAAAAAAAAAAGACACAATAGCTTAATTAAAAAGCGTATTTGTGACCCCTGTATTTATGGTTACGGACAGTCTCTTTTTCATGCAGTGTTTGTATTTTTGCCAAATTCCACTACATTTAAATGCAAATCATTTCTTTATCTCCTGCTGATTTTTAACTGCAACTTTCAAAATGTAGAATAATGAAATTAATTTTTAAGGAAAGCATATATTTTTCCACAGTTCAAATACTTGGAAAAAATTACTGTGTTTGTGTTTTAGAAAAGAAACTTGAAACTCTAGGTGGAAGATGCCTTGAGTTCACAGTAGTGCGTTTGGCTGATTTTGAAAATTCTTCCATCTGAGCACAGTTACAAGGGTCTCCATACAGCCATGTTCTCATGTGGAATGTTTAGGTAGATGTTGAAAATATACAACATATACATGTATGCTGTCTGTGCATGTATGTATGTATACACAAGTGTTAATGTACTGGCTAGTATGTATGATCACCATTGCAACACAGAGGGAAAATTCAGAACTGTTCAACTGCATCTTTAACTTCTGTTAGTGATTGGAGAAGGTATCACTGAAAAACTAGAGTGTGCTTTAGGAGGACTTCTCCACTTTTGACTGGGAAGATCTGGTCTCTACCTACTATTGTAATTATTTCTGTTTCATGGATTTCTGTAACAACTTTCACAGTGCATTAGAATGGGAAAACAGGATGAGTCTTTTCTAGATTAGATCTCTCTATATTTTTGTTTACAAGGTGTCCAGGTATCTCAAGCGTGTATGGGATTTATTAGGCCAAAACTGTAGCTCTTCTTTCACTTCCTTTTCCCACTCTGAGCTCCCTTTCTACAAGATGTTCTGCAGTTACAGAAACTTGTGCAAGAACTGACGTGTTCTTGTTACTGGACCTCAGCAAATGCCTTTCATAAAAGTCATGAGAAAAGGAAACTTACCCAGTAGCACGTTTGTGTGGATACTTGTTGCTTTACCAGTGCCATTTTTATTACCAAAGCAGTAGCACTAGCACCATCTTATGGTCAGATATAGTCGGTTTACACCAGCCCAATTTTGTCTACTGATCGAGTTGACTCGTAGAAATGAAAAGAGTCAGGAGGAACAGTTAGAATTTTACTTAGTTTAATAGTTGGTTTTCCTTTTTCTTTTTTTTTTTTTAATAACTTGTAATTTTATTCAACAGTGTTACTGTACTGTCAATCATAAATATTAGAGAATACTGCTTGGAAAGTACACATCATCAGAAAATGTTAAGTCATTTAACTAGTGATGTCAAGTAACCATTTTTAAAAAAGGCTAAGAAGTTTTCCCACAGTCACAAAGCAGTTTTCAAGATCTGTTGTAGAACTTCTCTCTCCTGACAGCCTGCGTCTCTAATTAGTACACACATTCCAGGGTAAAGTCTTCTTAGAGCATGTTTCTTCTTTCCTCTGTCAACAGAGGGTATATAGCTCAAGTCAGTCGTTTGTTAGAACTCAAAATGGCATACTGTTTGATTTGAGCTAAAGGGCTGAAACAAAGCCTCCTGTGTGATCTTCAGACTTGCGTGATTATCACTAACTTCTGTTTCTCTACTTTAAACATGTTGCTTTAAATGGAAAGATAATGAGACCTAGGAAACCTTGCTTACAAAATCATTACAAAGCAATAAGCAATAAATTAAATCTTTTACTTTATGGATATCTCCAATAAGATAATAGGTATGTAGTTGCTGTGTAAACTCTGTACTTTGCTATTTGGAGATGAAGGCCTTCACCTTTCCTACTTAACTCAATTTTTCAATGGACCTAGACATAAAAGCCATACTTTATTAAGGCATTCATTTCTGGAAATGAAAGGATCCTGTTAGCTTGAAAACATACTCATGTAGATTCGCTGTGTAAAGTAGGCATAGCAAGAACTCCGGTGTTGCCTGTTCTAGAGACAATTACTGTGCTAAGAAAGCTGCAGCTAAATATTTCCTGATACCTGCTTTTACAGAATTGGAGATATTTTGCAGCCACATGTTGATCTGTTTGTTCAAGTGTATGAAAATCACCTTCCTTTGTATAATGTTTCATGCTCATGCTCATGTTAAGTATCTTGGAGTCTAATGAGGCATCTCTAATTCCTTGACTAAACTCATCATTCCCCATCATCTTGTAGCAGAAGCTCACTTAAGAAAATTGTCATTGTTCCACATATCACTAGAATTCATTCCCCACCCACCCCCAATTTCCCCTTCCCTAAAAGCTGACATTGATGCATCCCACAAAGCTACTACAGGCTTAGCAAAGCTTATTAGCCCTTCGTGATGATGTTCTTGGACCAAAACGAGACCTGTCTAGGTGGTTGAGAACCAATGTTCTGCAAAAACACACAGACTCTCTCTGATGCTTCCTGACTTTTGAGAGAAAAAACAATCAGAGGGCTTTCAATATAAATATAGATTCAAAGAACTGGAAACAAATCTTTAGGGTTCAGTTGGAACTATTGGTACTATCTTCTTGGGCTGCATTTTGACTTTCACAAACTGATTAGATCTCAGAAACAGGCTGGATGTACATAAGCAATGAAACAGAGGAAAACAAACAGCTGTTCCACTTATAATCGGTAATTAGGCTCCCTTGATATAATGTCGTGGCAGTCTTCAAAATAGTCAACACTTGTTTTGTATTATTGATACTGATATCAGTAATAGTCCACCTGTTGGGGGGCAGATCTTTATTTGGCCAATTCCTTAATATGACATCAAGCCCTTCCGGAGACAAGAAGCAACCTGGAAATGTTCTCTCCCTTTTTTTTCCCCCACTTTGCTTTTGAGACTTGACCCGATCTGCCTATTTTCTAGCAAAAAGCCAACTGAACAGTTAAGTCGTGTTAGAGTTCACAGCATCACAAAACTGAGATGGTGGAATGAATCTAGAAAAACGCATGAATGAGGAAAAAAAAAAATCTTTGGTTGCTTCTCACCAGTGGTTTGAACAACAAATGCACTAGGGACATTTCTGCAGTTGTGTGTAGAAATTCAGGCAGCACTGGCCCAGATTCATTCTGTTGGAAGAGGTCCTAGAGGTGGACACCTCAGCATGACTTGGGTATATTTTGGATATGTTTTGGGCCTTGGCACTAAAAAAAGACATGAATGAAATGTATGTAAGAATAGGGAAGGCTTTAGATTGAGGTTTTGGGAGATTTCATTCAAGATCTTCTGCCCTGGGGAACTGACTGAGAGAATGCTTTTCTGTCAAAAATGAAAGCTTTTATCTTAAATTGCGATTCCTTTTCCCAGTAGCGCTAGAGGCATGTTCTTTTGGTTTCTGCTCTGCCTAGTTAACATTTTACTGATATAGTGTTTCCACAAAGCATGAGTCATTGTAACTAGCTAAATGAAGAAGTGGAAAAAAAAAAAATTACTTCATCCATCCATAACTGTTTCCCTGTAGAACCCCTAAACATTTAAATATGTAATTATTGCAACATCTGGAGCCAGTAAGTGTCATCATTGCTGTCCAGGGGAGTGAACTGAGACATAAGGAAGGCAGGTCACTTGTTCAAGTTCACGCTGTATGTCTACACTGCAGTGTCAGAGGTGGGATAAATGCAGTATACACCCATAAGGATATATAAACACGCTTTGTACCTGTGTTGCCAAGCTGAGTAGCTTGAATGTCCTTGAATTGTGCGATCAGTACGAATATACCTTAAATTGGGAAAAAAATTGCATATAAATGCAGTACAGCCACCTAAGAAAACCAATGTCAACTCTAGATAGCTCGAGGTTGAAACATGCTTAGCTGAGATGAGTATAGACGTATTCAGCAAAACTCAAGAAATGCAATAAATAGATATTTTTCTCAGATTTAAATGGCTGTCTTCACAGTCTTATAGCAGCACTCAAAAATGATAACAGAACACATAAGTTATTCTATGTCCTGTGAACAGCTACAAGAGATGAACATATGGTTCATGTCAGTAATGTAAAAGAGCAATGTATATGTGTTCATCACCAATAGCTAAAAAAAATAAGGGTGTTTTTTTCCTGTGTCTTAACTCCTCAGATCATCTATGATGCAAGGGCTTTTTGCTAAAAACAGCATTTTGATGAGTTCAGCAGCACTCAGTAGTAGTTCCCAACATTCAGACTTCCATCTGCAATCCATCAGTTAACCTTTAGATCCGATGACGGCAAAGGCAAACACTAAGTGGCTATTATGGGATGACAGGCCCATCGTTAGAAATATATTTAAAATGTGTTCCTATCCTACCTAGACTTGAGGTAAAGCCTGTGTTGAACCGAAGTAAAAGTTGAGTACAGTTTTAAAGTAATCATAATGCCAATAATATCAGATTTATAGTTGACGTTAAAAGAACCACAGTCATGTTAAATTGGGGGGGGGGGGGTACCTATGTAGTTGTGTGTGTGTGTATATATTCACACACATATATATTTACATATGTGCACACATGCATACACACATTGATACACACACTCTCAAAAGTTCAGGTTTTTGCCTGGATGTCATACCTGGACTTTGACTCTCTCAAATTAGAATTGCCTCAGGAGATCATCATAACTTTGCAGGTACCCATGATGAACAGGAATTTGGAAGTGGATTTAGAGGAAGAGATTTTAAAGCAATTTAGGAAAAAGATCTCAGGATCCCTTTGTTACACATATACTTAGCCATGAGGAATGCAACAACATTTCTCCCTCCTTTTGTCATGTTCTCACCTGTAGTCAGCCAGTTAACAGACCTGTTGGCACAAGTCCTGCCTCTTATCTGGCTTTTACACCCGAGGTGTTATTTTAGCTGGTGTGTGCCTGATACAGAGCTAGAATATAGCTGAGGCACCTACCCAGACTCGGAAAATGAGAAGCTTTCTGTGGAGATATTCACAGCCTCCTTCTTCCCAGACGGATTTTCATCTCTGAATGGAGCGGGGTGAACACAGTTGGACTGGCCTCCAGTTGCAACAGCGAGAGGTTCACAGCAATCATGGAATACAGGGAGATCATCAGGAATGCAGGATGATACAGCACACAAAATATTGTCCAGTAAAATCTACAGAGGAATTTAAAAAAAAAAAGGGGGGGAGGGGGGAACGGACGTGTCATGGTTATCAACAACCTTTGCAATATGATTTCTCCATTGTATGGCCAGAACAAAGGCAAGAGGGAAGGCGGCTGATAGCTATTAGTGCTTTTAGTCCTGAATTAATTATAGTTGATTTTTTGGAAGGACTCTTAGGTTTGTTTCTTTCATTCCCTCATAGTGCTTTTACAGAACAAAAGAAATGTTGTGTAGCTGCCTTTGAGTTTTCATAACATGATGTAGGTGCTTTCCTTAGAGGTTTTTGGGAATTACCTGTACAGTTGTTGTGGAAAAAAAAATTAATAACAAAAAGATTGCTCTCATTTATATGAAATGAATTCCTTTGTTTTCCTTTACAGAAGTCATGCTATGCTTTATTAATGGCTAAACTCTATGAAAGCATACTTCAATTAAATCATGGGAGTTCATTGATCAAACTGTCTGATTAGAATCTGAGCTTGTTTACACAGGGTCACCTTTTCTTTCTTACAATTTTTCACCGAAACCTGTGCTCACTAAACACCACGCAGCCTTCCATGAGCCTTGGTGGAGTATCAGGAGATAAACATTTACCTCCCAGAGAAGGATTGGCGTGGTCAACTATACCCTTTACCCTGCTTCTTTTTGAGACGGTATTAAATCAAAAAAAAAGCAGCAGGTATATTGTACTTAATAAATAAGGCTTAATTTTTACAGGCAAAAGCAGTTCCTTTTCATTGTTTTAAACGTTTGTGTGTACTTGCACACAAGCAGCTGAGGCAGGTTGCTGCGGTTGTGCTTGGAAATATTGAAGAGTAACAGCAAGGAGAAGGAGAAGGGTCGATCATCTTACTTACCCACTCATCGTGGGTGACGATCATCTTACTCCCTTCCTTGAATAGTCTCATTTATTCTATCCGTATTCCGCTCAGCTAATCACGCAGAGCTCTACATGAATTATTCACCCTTTAAGTGAATCAGTATTTTTATTTTATTGAATGCATTCTTTTTTTCTTTTGATTTTCTGAAGCTGCAGTTTGTACTTGAAAGTTTAGGGTAATGGAAGTTCGTTTGATGAAATTTATTTTTTAGGTTGGATGTTTATCTGGAGTTTCAGTGATCCCAGTTTGTTTATATTTGCTGCTCAGGATCTACCTTAATCTATATACTGATGATTTTAAATTTTTTCCCTTTTTTAAAAGTGACATTTTACTTTACAACATTTTAACAAAAATCCAGCCTTTTCCTGATATTAAGACGGAACTGGGCAAAGCTGCAATTCTTTATTCAGATAAAAGTTAGTCCTTCCCACCACTGCCCCCCGGTTCTGTATTTTCTACTTTAGACCAAGTAGTTTTTCTGACCACATGAGGGCATCGGTGAGCTAATAACAGTGATTTTGCTCATCTCTTAAATGCTGTCGGTGCAAACCCCATAAATTACGAAAAATATATACAGTGGAGATTTTTGCAAGTTTGGAATAGCCATATGATGGCATTCTGCAGTCCTGTGCAGGATCCCGAGAAACTTGAAATACTGCAGATGACAGAGTTATCAGTCAATAAGGGGATTACAAGGTATATAGTTTGATAGCGTTTGCAGTTCTGAGATCCGTGAGCCCCAAATACACAGTTTAGGTCTGTGACCTTTTCCTGGGCTGCATGATTCATTTTAGCAAAGTGAGGAGCAGCAGACGTATGCGGCCCCTCGAAGCAAGGCGTCTCCGAATGGGCGAGCGTAAGACGAGAAAGCCACGAACCCACAGGGCTCGAGAAGTTCATCTCTCTAAAAATCTCCACCGGGTAAAGCAAGTCAGATAAAGATCGTCGGTTCTCTGTCGGATACTTTTTCTCATATAAATGTCTTCAGCTGAAATGAGACCCTTGTTGGAAGCGCTATACAAACACGTCTCAAATATATTCCCTTTCCTAAAGATCTTCCAGCCTAATTAGAGCAGACAGACAAAGAGCAGGAGTGGAAATAACCTTAACTTTGTTAGAGCAGGCTGATCCAGCACAAGGTTCCTCTTTCTTCCTCTGACCTTCCTGTGAAAGCCCAACAGTTCTTGTGGGAGAAAATATAATAACCTCAACACGCCGTCTTTCGGATCTCAAAAAGTCTGCAGCAGTGCGCGCTGCTGACGTACAGGCTGGAGCTCCTAACACCGGTGAAATCCTCCTGTCCCAGCGAGACAAATACATGCTCAGAATTCCGCCCTTTTGAAAGGTGTTCCCTGATTAGTGAAAGGACAAAATTTAAATCATCTGATCTGTTACAGTAGTGCTAAATATAGGAGGCTTTCCTTTAGAAAACGAAACAACATAGTTGCTTTTTAATAACTTAGGTCTCTGCTTCTTAAGGACAGATTTGACAAGGTCCTAGGTCTATAGAAAATAAGGCTTTTCTGCTTCCACATGTAATTTTTTTTCAACTTTCTTTTGACCATGAAATGTCCCTCTGGTTTTCTCTCCAGACTATTCCAGACTGTTATAACGTGTTCACTTATCCCGTCTTTGTAGCTGTTGCTTATTCAGGGTACTCCAGAAGAAACCAAATTCAGTTTTTTCCGAGTTCATCGATGTTAGGACGTGTGTAGTAGTCATGATAAATAACCAAGCGAGACATTTTCTGTCTGCTCTGGTAATATCTTGTAGTGGATTAGCATGCTAAAAAGATGATGACCTCACATCTTCTAGTTGAAAAGAATTGACTAGGCAATTTTTAATGATGACAGAGGCAAATGGCATTTACACAGGTGTTAGCGTAGCGGAGGATCTGTTAGATGGAAGCAATCGTATGATATTCTTTCATTACTTCATTTAGTTTATCCAGGTTTTAAGGCACAGAGTCCATATTCATGGACAAAAGACTCTAATGCACCTACTGAGTTTCTGAGTTTGTTCTTAGAGTGACAGCATTTAGTTCAAAAGAAGACCCACAGCAGCAATGACTGCATTTTATATAGTGGTTTGGGGTTTTTCACTGGTGTATAAAAACTTCATTTGCAAGCCAGATACCCCTTTTTATGTGTTTCACTCCAAATATCCACCTTTTTCCCCACCTAGATTCACTTTTATTTTACAAATCTAAAATTCCATTAAAGCTATGATGCTTTGAATAGTTTTGCTATGCGAGACAGAAGTTTAATGCCTGTATGAATTTTAAAAGCTACTTTTACAGAGAAATGTTCACAGGAGTCAGATAATGCATGAAGCTTCATTAGTTCATTTTGAATTCTTGCAAAGTTTTACAGACAGGATAGGAAACCAGAAAGAAGCCAAATGAATGAAGAAAACCTATTAAATGTTTTATACTGCAGTGCAACTAATGTTTTTTCATTTCAGGATACAACTGAAGAAACAGAATGTATTTCATACATTATCATTGTCTAATGCTGAATATTCCTTTCTGTGGAAAAATTACTTGTGGGCCTAATTTTGTGCGGTTGATGTGAATAGAAATTGTGCTATTAATTTTTAGCACATAGAAAAAAGCTGCACATGATGAGGTACCAGTAAAAGTAATAGAAGCCATGAGATTTTTTTTGCCTATTTTTGCCATTCTCTCACTAGTTTGTGTAAGCAGTTTATAAAATGTTTTCTTTCTGTCTATGGCAGAATCCATTTAACAATAGAATATAAAACAACCATGGAACAGTCAGATTAGCCTTTGATTTGCCTGATGTGGAACTTTTATACACTCTTCGAGAAAATAATGCATATATTCATGCTGCTGATAAAGAATGTGTTGGAGGAAAGGATGTTCTTGTGACCTGCTAAACGCAGCCCAGGCTAATACTGAGGTTTTAAGATTGTTGCAGGGGGGGCGGACAAAAGAAAAGAAGGATTTTGTTTCAGGGAAGGATCAGTCTTTTACACATCCGCTGAAATATATTCTGCATTCCATGGAATACATTTCCTAATCCTTTGTTGCCACTGCAGGATGGATTATTTAATTTCTTTTTCACCTGGAAAATAATGGTTTTCCACAAATTCATGGTTTAGCTAAAGTTAGTCTTTTTTCATAATAGTGTGTGGTTGTGATAAAAGATTTTTCACTGATTTTTATGACGAAATTAACATCTCCCAAATCACCTGTAGCACAAAAGTCTAAGACATCTTCACTTCTTTTCCTGCAATCATCTTCTGATACCTGCCCAATCTTTGCCCACAGTGCTAATGAAGAAAGCAAGCTATTTAAGAAAACACCAATATTTTAACTTTATAGTATTTGTAGTGGTTTTATATTCGCATAATTCATATTTTTCAACAATATTTTATTGCACTGTATGGAAAGTAACACATATTCTTCATTGGCTATAAACTGCCCTGTTTAAAATATTGTATATTAATGAAAAGTCAAAATAGCAGATTAATTCTTTCCCTCCGTGTCCCAGGTATGTTAGGATAAGAGCAGATATCTTCCAGTTTGCATCTGAGCAGGGTTCTTCCCTTTATGCCAAAAAGAGTAAATGAAGAATGGGATCTTCCCAGCCTAGATCCTGCCTACATCTGCCTACTTTCCAGGACTGTCTAATTATGCAACTAATTAATCTACTGCACACCTCCTTAATTTACATTAAACTAAGCACCTAAATGACGTGAACTGTATTCCACCTCAAATCTTTCTGATCAACAGTAAGAAACACCCAGTAATGCAATACTATTACAAATACTAGAATAAGTGCTTGTGAAAAGAGTTATTGTTTGGGCACTTTAGCTTTTTTCTTTTTAAAAAGTCTTCCTACATAAATATTCTGTACAGCTGTAAGTACTGCAGCTGTGACCCTGTTTGCTTGTAGTTTGTAAAATGATGTTTTGCCCATTTGTGTGTGTTTGTTTAGTTGTCACATGTGAAATCATGCCGGTTTCAGTTTTAGTAAATGTGTTGTATGTGGAATGCTCCAAAGAATGCTTAAAAGGGCTTAGTAGAAAGGTTGGTTACTTGTTTGTTGCTGCACACAGCAAGGAGGAATTCCACCTATTTCTGTTATGAAGGTGTAAAATCCTATGAGGAATGGCCAGCTCTGTTTGAACATACCCAAAAGGATAAGGAAAATTGGATTTGGGGAGGTTTGGGCAATGGAAATATAGTCCATTTTTTAAAGTACAAATTGCATCCCCTTACACCTGTAGGATCTTAGCTTGGAATTAGAGGGTTTTTTTCTGGTTTTTTCCCCCTTTTCAAGTTGTATCCGGAGTATTAAAATAAGCATTGTGTTTTGCATAAAAGGACTCGATATGAGTTAGTCCTGGCAGGGCCAAATGTATTAAAACTAGAAGGGGAAAGGTCTGTTCCCCTGTGCGTGGGGCAGCTCGCCCCCATCAGAAACCAGAGTTTCTTTGCCAGTCCTCAAGCAGAAACTAGCTTTTGTTGCCGTGAGCGTGAGCTTTTCTGGCAAACACTCCTGAATGGGAGGCACTGACACATCTTGCGCCTTTCAGGAATTTTAATGAAGTTAACCGAATCAGAATACAAAAGTGAGCTGCTGTATTAAAAGACCATCTACTCTCTAGCCAGCTTGCTGTGTTGAACAGAAACCTGTCGTGTACAGGGTAGAGTGACAGGAATATCTACGACCGAAAAATCAATCTAAATCAATCAAGGAAAAAAATCCTTCACATCTTACTGAAAGCCATCGCTTATTTACTACTTTTTTATTCAAAGCTAGAAATATTTTCAAACTTATCTGACTTCTGCTTACAAAGTCTAAAAGATATTTCCTAACCTGTAACCATGAGTCTTTTTTCTGCCAGCTGTTAAGTCTAAGTACATGTTCTGCCCCTTGTTTTAGAGAGTCAGCTTTTTACAAGACTGTAATGGAGGTGTGGGCACCTAAGACAGTGAGAGTCATTGGTTGTATCTCCAGCATGAAACTCCCAGGAATAAAGAGAATTTCAAGTGGGAAAATACAGGAAGAGATGAGATTCCCTCTTTCTTTCCCTGTCTCTGCAATAAAGATAACTCCTGGAATTTCAGTCTTTAGTTTATTATAAGAGACTTGAACAACAAGGAGCTGATGTACAGGCTTAAAATGCATGGGTGAAAAGACGGCAGTGTTGAAGGTTGTGGATACTCTGAAACGTGAATGAACTGTTCATTTGAGTTGACTTTGCTAAGTGTCTTTTGCTGATTAAATTGGATACCATTATAAGCCTGTTAATAACAGAGAAATTAATATATATTCAGTCTAGATGTTCTTTGAATAGTTCTTTAAAAGCATCTCACAAAAAGTCAGCCTATTTAGTGAATTTATTGCCATCAGACATATAAATGTGACATGTCGAAGAGTGGCTGTTGTTTCTTTCATTATATTTATTTGCTTGGCACAAGCAAATTGAGGGCAGCCAGCACTTGTTAAGATATGGAAATGCACAGTTGGGCTACTTGGAGCTGCCTTTGAGGTGCGAAGCTTCTTTTTAAAGTCATTTTTTCTTCTCAGTTTCATTGCAATGTATGATTAAGATTACTGGATTCTAAAATATTGTTTAGCTTACTTGCACGAAATCAGCTGAAGCTAAATTTGATAAAGCTTTTGGTCAGTGTTACTCATACAGCCTGAGAGATTTGAGCCCAGAAATTCAATCCCACATTCACTTAAGTGGCATGAATGTGGTTCTAGATCCACTTCCAAACATGGTTAAGATTTGGTTAATGCAGGATATAAAGTTCCCTGGTTTCCCTGACCAGCTGAAGTCTAGACAAAACTACCAGCCTTTGACTCATCTTCCGAGTGGCCCCTAGTACAGATTGGTATGCATTTAATAGCTGTTTGGCATAAATATGACACACATGTGAAACACCTGGTTTCATTGTGGTGTTGAGTGCATTAAATCACGTAACTGGCTTCTCTGAGCCTTTTTATCTTCTTTACATTACTACATGAAGGATGATAAGATCACTTGGTTTCCGAACTGAACGTGTTTGTATCAGTTTCCCTTATTCAGTTCGCTCTTAGAATCCCAGTGTTGTCAGAAAAAAAATGAAGTGTAGCCCTGTAAAACCATTTTGGCATCCATTCATATATCTCAGAAGGAACCGATATAGGGTGAGTTGTTCAGATACCGTGTATCTCTCATTGAATATAAAATGAGTGTTCAGTTCTACTCCCGCCTGCCTGCCCTTGCTGTCGGGAGTAAATGGATGTGTAAGAGGCAGGACCAGAAAATGAAGTCAAAACATTAACATGTCATGATTTTTGCTGTTGTTTCTTCATTTCCTTTTTTCTGAAGCACTTCTTTCATACCATTGCCCCTTCAGAAAAGCACATTCCTTTAGCGCCTTTCTGACCTGCAGTCTTCATATTCTTCTGGCATAAAATTTTTGCTTGTTTGCTTCATTGACTTTGGAAGACCTGCAGAACCTCCATCCACAAAGTCCTTTTGAATGCACCCCTTATCCATTGGTGTAAGTGCCTGAGAATATAATACACTCAAAGAAAAGAAGACAACAAAAAGATTTTAAGCCAGGGACTAAGATCATTGATTACTGAGAATTTGGACTCTATAGAGAATAAAATAAGAATGACATGTATCCCAGGAGAGGATGGCAGTTGTGCTTCTCGTGTGGCGAAGACTTTGAAGAAAAACCTGCCCAAACAGGCAGTGGAAAAATTCTTTCATGGTCTGCTCATAAATCACCAATATGTATAAACAAGTTTAGATAATGCACAATTGAAACATGTGTGCCGTGAGTGTGAGTGTTTTGGAAATAGTGGTTATTTTGAAAATCAAAAGGAGGTCTCAGAAGGAAAATTTCACAGTTTTTGCCACTATTCTACTCTGACCCATACCTCATAGCTGAAACTCAAGGCTACTAAACTGAATTCGTCTGTTGTTTTACAAAGCTGTGATTTGCACACCAAGCAGTATGAAATCTTCACAATAATACAGTAATGAATAGCGCCTTTCAGTGCATGTATAGCTAGAAAGAGCAGAGATTTCTCTCCAACAGAGACACTTAGTCAAAACTCTCACTGAAAGAAACCAGTTCGATAGAAGTCTTGCTGTAGATCCAA
Organism: Buteo buteo; assembly: GCF_964188355.1. Lineage (NCBI taxonomy): Eukaryota > Metazoa > Chordata > Aves > Accipitriformes > Accipitridae > Buteo > Buteo buteo. The sequence goes on along the minus strand of NC_134184.1, from coordinate 28,690,053 downwards.
ACAGAAAGTATTCAGGAGGGGACAGATTCACTTTTGAGCAAGGAAATTATTTATATATTTGGATAATATCCATCACAACAGTAAAAGAAATCTCAATAGGTTTAGAAATTCCAATCGGACAGGCTTGGAAAAGTTACTGTGGATTTCTTAGATTTGTTTGAGCTTTTTCTCTACTTTCAGTACTTCTTTTTCTTGTCTTCCTTCTCACTCCAGACAAAGTTTGTCGGGTTCATTATACATCCAGTTTTGGATTCTCCCCGTTAAATCTACCTTTCCGATAGTTTCTAATGTCAAGAATTCCTCCAGCCCTCAGAGGGGTGACTTATCTATGGCTCTTCCATCTCTTTTTATCTGTCATGCTGAAGAATGTGTCATTGTCCAAAAATTTTTCTCTTCAGTTTTTTCCTCATCGTTCCTGTGATTTCATGTCCAGACTCAGTGATTTACTGTTTATTTCTTTCTAAAATATATCTTCAATTCTAATCTAGATATTTGCTAGTCTAACTTCTACTTTATGGAGGCACCTGCAGAGCAGAGAGAAGTTGTTAGTTATAAAATTGCTTTGAAACACTTCCATGGAGACAGGGATGGGCAGGAGAACAGCCTGATAAGTCACTGTTGGAATTATCTAAGAGCTCAAAGAAAAAGCAGGAAAGTACATCCAGAAGATTCTCTTCAAAGGGTTCTACAGTGTGCTAATTTAACACAGTTTGGAAGTGTATGGTAAATTTAAAAAACAATTACCCCAGCAAACCAGTGCTAATAAAAATTGGTTGTTAAAGTATTCAGATGTAGCAAAATTCTACTACCTTTTGTGTGCATAGATGTTACTTAAAAACACAAGTAACTGAATGAAACTGCTACAATTCACTGGCATGACATTTACACATCTGCTGGTCGTGTTCCATTCTAGCGTCCTTAAATTTTCAATTATTTTACCCAATTACCTATTAACTATAAATAAAAAAATTAGTAAGGAGGTCACATTCTTAAGCTATGATAGATTGTACCGCTTGTCTCTTTTTCTCTCTCCAGCAATTTTTTTCAAAGTTTTAATAGAAATCAAATGTTGGAAGTTCTGCTGTCTTTTTAAGAACAAAAACCCCCGGAAGTCACAAATCATTATAAAATAAAAAGTTTTCTGTTAACCACATGCTATGTCAAAGTTATGAATACCTGCTTAAATCAGATCAACACTATTGTAAAATAGGTTTATATTAGAAACTTGCTAAGTGCATATGTACTAGAAATATTATTTGTGAACAACTTATTATATGTGAGAAATATATGTGAGCAACAAAGCTCTTTTGCCTACAGAACTTTTCACTTAAAAATTAAACAATGCTTGTATTTCAAAGTATTTAGTGAAATTTTTTTTAATGGAAAACTTGACAAAAATAGAATATGGCATTTGCGTCACAGATTATGGTTATGTTTGCCTCACAGACCTTCCTTTTGTGGAATTTTGAGTATTTTTCTATGAAGAACCCAGAAGGATGAACATGTAAAAAATTTTCCATCATTTTATTGTTTCTCTTTACAGAGTAATATTTTGGTTTGATTCATGAGGCTGACACTACTGTTTTGCTTTTAAGTTTTTGTTTCAAACTAAGTTCAGTGATTTTTGTTGACCTGTGTTTCTGATTGATAGTTTTGAAATCTACCAGTTATGCAAAAAAGAACTGTTTGTTTTGGAGGAAATATCTTAAAACAAAACAGCGTATAACCCTAAGGGTAACATGCTGTTGTGGTTAAGTGTCTTTCTTCTTATACAAATGTTAAATGAATGTAATTTATCAGATTAGATCTTGATTTTACACTAATGACATGGTTCACAGAGGATGCATTGTACCTCTTTGAATTAATTTAAAATCTATAAAGAGAATGAAAATGATGTTTTGAATAGCTGCCAAGACACTGTTGTTAGAGCACATGTTTTCAGTTCAAAAACATGTATGGAATTCATGTCGGCATGAAGTTGAGTCTGCAAGACAGTGAATTCAAGGATTAAACTGCTCTATAGTCCCAGTGGAAACCCTGATAATGCCAGTGAACTTCTGAGAAGCAATAAATTGTGGTTATTGGGGCATATAAATTCATCAGAGAATTAAATGTATTATGGTAGGTGAGAAGAAAGTTAATTTGTAGAGGTTAAAGACATCAATTTTACATCTCTGTCATTAAGTTTCATTAAAAAAAAATAAAGTGGCATTAAATTATAGAAGATCAGTAACTGACGAGCAGTTTACACATGAATCATTGATTCACTACATGACTCAGAGTTGGTAACGGGAAGGAGTATTTTTTACCTTCAGTCACCCACTTAAACCCAGCCCCAGCCTGAAGTGACTCAGCCCCGACCATCCGACAGCTGTTGGGTGTTGAGCGCCGCAACGCATCGGTGGGGAAAGTGCAGTCAGCAGGCAGGTGTAGAATACCCACCGGTGTAGACTTTTGCGGTCATGGCAGGGAAATTAAGGATTACATGAGCGTGTCATTTGAACTAGCCATTTATCTTTGACGAATCTCAAAGAAGAGCATGTCATTTCTTCAGTCCCTGTTCGCGAAAGGAAGATCAATCCCCCCAAAGGAACGCGGAGCTGTAGTTGGGCGTGCGTGAAATTTGTGCACGGATGTACAGCCAGGTGTTGCCAATACTACGAAAAGCGTTCAAGCTGCAGGTGGTCCTGGCTACAGGGGGATTTTGAATTATGTTGGCAATTATCACTAAGCACTTTTCTAGTGTGGATAAGATCGGAACGCACCGAGTGGTTCGGACGTGGCAGTAGTCTTGGCTCTGGTGCGGGTCTAACGCGCCACTCAGGAGCTCTGCTTTATCCTCTTGTCCTCATCAGGTGGGATGTTGCATTTATTGAATTAACGCTGGCCCTACAGCTCTTCAGCAGACCTAGTGTGTTATTATTAGGTTGTTAGAGCAGCTTTCCTTGCTATAAGAGAGCTTTACAACTCTATTTTTTATTTTACAGATAACCATTCAGAGGGACAGTGGTTTGGATGTCAGTTCCCCCAAACATGGAAAAGTGGATCCAGACAACATGCCGCACGTTGGTGGAAATACTTGGGCTGGTGGAACAGGTTTTTCATTCTTTTTTTTAATGCAGCATTGACGGATATCTAAGGGAGATGCTGTGCCAGTCAGAAATGGATTTATACAAGGCCACCCTCTGCTTAGAGCTATTTTACCCAGTACAGGGTTGCTTTATTGCCAGTGAAAAGAAGTATTTGCAGCGTCTAACTTAAACTGTATATAGCGGATCTCTACTTCAATTACATTTTGTTGTTGTTTCTTTTTATTGGCCATATATAGAGAACCAGAAGCTTGCAGCCATAGAAACCATTGCCATTCTCTTAGATGTGTCTGTAGCTGCAGCAATTTTGGTAGTGTAGGCAAGAGGCACGCAGAATAGGCAAAGTGCCTCCTAATTCTAAAAGGGTGTGTGATCACTAGGTAAAGTGATTTGGGAACGGTGTAAACCAACAAATTCTAGGGAGAAGACAGAGTCTGAATGAATGGCTTTAAGGGCCAGGAGCTTTGAGGAGATGTACAAGACTTATTTATCTATAATCCCCTTTGTACAAGGTGGAAACCATTATGAATCTGGTCTCAAGGGACTAAAAACACAAGTATTCCATTGGAGTTCTTCTTTACCGTGATAGCTGTTTGGTTTTGAAAACCACTGGCGATTGGCAACATATTTGGAACATCTGTAGATATGACAATGGAAGCTTTAAAGAAAATGTGTTCTTATTTATTAACAAATGCCGTTGGCAATTGGCAACATTTTTGGAACATCTGTAGATATGACAATGGAAGCTTTAAAGGAAACGTGTTCTTATTTATTATCAAATGCATATTCTTAATTATTTTTTATCTCAACTGTGTTAGGTGGGAGAGACACTGCTGGGTTAGGTGGCAAAGGTGGGCCGTATCGACTGGATGCTGGCCACAGGGTTTACCAAATATCTCAAGCTGAAAAGGATGCTGTTCCTGAGGAGGTTAAGAGAGCTGCTCGAGAGATGGGTGAAAAGGCCTTTAAACAGAGGTAATGTGGAAGTCTTTATTTTCCCTTCCATTTCCCAGAAAAATTTGAAAAAGATGGCTAAAAAAGAATTTTCTTTCTTAACTGCATTTATCAACTACCTTACCCTGTTCATTATCATTTAACAGAGCTTGTGTTTAACCGTTCTGGACAAGATGTTTAGAATGTTTTCTTGAATTAAGCCACACTGTTAAAATGACTGTGATCTGGTAGAGTAAAACATAGCTAGGCGGATCAGGAGAGCGATGTGAATATTTATCTTTTTAAAAAAGGAACCTAGCGTATGAAAATTTCTTTGAATTATGATGAATCCAGATTGTACGTTGTTCGGAAACCTTCACCTAACAAATGTCTTTCAAAATGGACCATTACGAGCAAATTGCTTCTGTTGGAAAGATCTGTAGCCAAATGGTGAGATAATTTGAACTATTAAACCTCAGCAGACACTTTTACACGAACCACAGATCTTCCCAGCATTAGTGTAATGCATGGTTACTAACCAGCTGTTTCCCAGACTGTGCACAGAAATTCAGATTTCTTCCACTGACTGATCTCTCAAGTCAACCTCTGGTACTTTGCATTAAAAAAAGCAACGTGCATTGACAGTCATTCCAAATGAGTTCTACGTTTCAGTCCAGGACATATTGCAGCGTGAGTATCTGTCTGAAAGCAGAGCGTACTAGACACAGATTAAAACATTGGAGCAAATAAATTTAGAAGCACCTTGATCAGCTCACATTTTCTTGCTATTAATGAAGTGATGCCCAATGAGGGGCAAATGTGGGTGTTGTGAGGAGCAGGTGAGATTGCCATTTGCTTCGGCTGATGTATAAATAATTAGGCTGTTAAGCATAGAGCACACACTGTACATGAATCACTTTATTTAAAACCACCAATTTATCTGTTGTGTTCAGGTCAAGTTTCTCTTTTAATCATGGTTTTATTACTAAATTACCTGGAGCATTTAACATTGCCCTTAGAGCACTGATGATTAATAAAGACAGGGAAAATGTATAGATTATATCAGTGCTTCACAGGAAAAGAGCCTGCAAAGAAAAATGCCTGTTAATAGTGATCTAGTTTACACAAGCAACGTACAGAAATTTAAATTAAAAATAGTCACTTAAGGTTTTGTTTTCAGGGGGAAGGCAGAGCTTGTTTTGTCTTTTTTTCCTGGTGCTTTATGGGGGGACAGGTGGGGAGGACTACTTTTAACCCTTTCTCCATCCCCATTCTTTAAAATTGCTTATCAGTTGCTTCATAATAGAAACAGTCGATATGTACGGTCTTGGATACTGCACATCTCTTTGTGCATATGCACATCTACACACATGGCATGCTTTGATGACTTTCTACTTGCCTGTATGGTGATTTACAAAATTTGTGCAAGGGGAAATTCCTGGATGCTGCTACCTGTTGTGGAAACTGCAGCTGTGTCCTGTAAAATCTGAGCATCTATTCATGAGATAACAATTCGTGTCCTGCTAAAACCAGTGAGCTGGCAGGTACCAGCTGTAAATGTAGCCTATTCTGAAGCCACATTTCACTTGGATTATTATGCTGTACCTCTTGGATAGTTGTGGGAACTAACAGATAAAAGTTAAGAATAGGGAGGCTGGAGTCCTCAGGCTGAAGAAAAAAAATAAGGCGAACTGCAGATTTCACTGCTTTGTTTATACGTGATTATCTGGAAGGGAGAATTTTAATATGAAAGCTATTGGTTGCTTTCCTGGCTAGATAGTACTTCTAGTGGAAAACATTTTAAATTGCCCTGTTTCACTAGAATGAAGTTAGCAAGTGCTCTTGGATAGATGCAGTATTTTTCGTGGTGTTTTTCTGAATTAGCTTTCACTGTGGATTGATGTAGAGTCTAACAAAGTAAAACTGCACGTGAGGTGTTTTTTGTTTGAAACAAAATGTTTTCTTCATTGATGTGAAGATACTGAACTCCGTTGGCAGGATCCGTGAAATAAAGTGTACAGCACTGAAAGTTGCCGTTTCCTGCCTCTAATGAATAATAGTTGGCTATAATGACTATGTCTATGCAAAATTCAAAATAGAAAAAGACATAGTCATACTAATGACAGCAAAGATTTGATGTCTGATTTTAATATTATCGTTAAAGGGCTAGTCTATACAGCAATTCTCATGTATGCTGTATGTTCCAGGCAAATAACTTGTGTTGGTATTAAAAAACCTGTCATTAGAAATATAACTAACCTATACATACTTTACTATCCATTTATAGTTCATTTAAAAATCAATATTTTTCAAAACGGTATGAGTGTGATTATGCTGTTTTGAAGTGCTTGTTTGAGATGAGCTGTGCACAGATAGGCCAGTATGTTTGAGCTCAGGACCGAACCCAGCCACGTGCTGGATGGTAGGGTGGGCAGATACACAATTGTTGCCTCGCTACATGATGCGGGGTCATGGAAAATATCGAACGGTGAAGACTCCCAGCATATCCAGATGTCCCCTAGCTCATTCTTCACCATTAGACCTCTGTAATGACGTTCCAATTGTGAGTTTCACCAGTTTAACAGTGTCTGCTTAGCTACAATGTTCAGAAGAATGATACCGAACTTTAAGTGGGCACATCTTAACTTACAGAAAAAAGCATATATCTGTTTTTATGGTGCAGATGTTGTCCTCTCTGTTAGGCCTCTGGACAGGATAGTGTTCAGTGACAGGACTCATTTGGGGGGGGAGCACATTTTTATTAAAGTTCATTTAGAACATCTTTGTTTCAAGGTTTCATCATTTTATGATGCACAAAGACAGGTATTTGAGACAGAGTTACTAGCTGTAGGTCTTCAAGGACAGATTTTATAGTGTGTCTTTACTTAACCTTTGTGTTAAAGCATGGATCGTGATATGTTTAAAATACTCCGACGGTGAAGTAATGAATAGACACTCATGATCCTTTTATGTACCCATAGCAACACCTGAGCCAGTAAAACCTTTAGAATTTGATCACAGTTTTCAGAACATCTGGTTTACTTCCCAAACATTAAAGCAGATTAGGAGAGAGGAAAAGGATTAGTAACTTTAATAAGTTTTAATGTGATGCAATCCCTGTAGACACTGGTGTCACCTGCCTTGTCAAAAATTCACAAAAGCGCCTGCCGCTTCTTTGATTTGTTTCTTGTGTATGGTTCTTACAATCTGAATTTCCTGTTATCAAGTAATTAAACTTGTAATTTACATACATAAATGGATGACATGCTTGCTTCCTAAACTGATCTTAGCTCCCTGTTCTTTTCTCTAGGTTGAAAGAGATTCAGATGAGTGAATATGATGCATTGACTTACGAAAGGTTCTCTGGAGCCGTCCGACGTCAAGTTCAGTCACTCCGTATCATCTTAGACAACCTGCAGGTAATCTTAGATTCACTGATAAAGGAACCTGGTGAGCTCATCACATTAGGCCCCAAATACTATCCTGCTAACGTCGTGTTACCATCTGACGATCATACCTTTGAGGGCTAAAAGCAGATTCAGGTTATAGTCATGGTTAGGAAAAAGAGTCTCGTATTACTATTTCAAAGGCAGCTTTTAAGTGGGTCCTGGGGCTCATCTCCGCAAGTTACAGTATTCCCGTACCACAGCTTACAGAGATTACTTATTCAGGAGCACAATTTTGTGAAAGAAAATACTATTTGTTACTAAAAGAATATGTGGTGGTGTGTAGATAACAGCTTCTGTCTTTACCTCCTGTCCAAAAGACTTTTTTAACTTAGAAGTGCAAATGCTATAGATGTTAAAAGAAACACTCGCTCCAGGTCATAGCTTTACTGCATATGCGGCTGAAAACATGAGTTTTTCTCAGGTTTCTTTTTAAGTCTTGATAATAAAAATAGGTGTAGCCCAAATCTAAGTGGAAGCTGACCAAAACCACCAGTTTGCCTTTCTTCTAGTAATTGATCCTGTGATTGTTGCAAGCTTTATTAGTACTAGTGTTCATATATGGGGGAAATAAAATAAAGAGTGTATTGTTTCTAGGAGGAATCTGCTAATCATCAGTGAAAATTAAAGGAAAATTAATTTTACACCTTATAAGACATCTCTGATTAAAAATATTTCTGTTGAAGGCTACCAACTGCTGGTATACATATACCTTAGTCTTTTAGTCACTGTGCTGTGTCTAATCTGTCTGCTTACTTCAGCAATAAAACTGAAATATAGAAAGAAATTACTTTGTATGATCGACAGACTCCTCCTGGGTCAAAAAATCCAATCTCCTGGTATTGCAAGTAAGAAAGATAACATTTTTCTTTGCCTTAGTTATATCTTTAAGCCATTGTGAGTACAACAACACTACTGTAATCACATGTATAGATAGAGAACCATTAGCCAGTTTTATTATGAATGTATCAATTCAGAGAGCTCCTCATATGATGAACATTTAAGATGGTCGTGATTAGGTGATTCATCCACCTAATATGTGTTTCAGGTCAGGACATCAGCTCTTGGCTTGTAAAGACAGGTTTCAGTTGAAAAATTTGAGACATAAATCTCAGTTTTTCCCACATCATTTATATCTAGGTCCTTTTTTTACCATGTTTCTAGTAGACATGCCATTGGAAGCACATTCTAGGTGTGAAGTGAATAAGTGAATCTTCAGTTTAAAGTCTTTTTTTAGTCTGCCTTATCTATTCCTTGGAGCCAAAATTCTTACATTTAGGGATCACATTAATCATAATCAAATATAACATATTTTAGTACAAGGAGACATATCCTGATGCTTTGTTAAAAAGGTCATTTTAATATCAAGGTAAAGTCTTATAAGCCTCAGTATTTTATGAGACTTTGCTAACTTCCTGGAAAAATCTATAACAGCTAACCACAGAGCTAGTAAATGTACTTTATGGTGAAAAAACAAACTCACTGAATTTGGAAAAGCTAGCTTGTAGAATAAGAGCAATATTGAAAGCAAATTTTTAACTATTTAAATTTTTATAGGGATTTTGGTAGGGTTTTTTATTAGAAGATGCACTAGGAAAATGAAGATAAATGATAACAGGAGTTACTTAGTTGCAAAGTGCTTTCTGTTAATTGGGAAGCTGAGTCCAAGCATGTTTCATGTTATCTTTTTGAGAAGAAAAAGAATTTATTTGAATTCTTCAGCATGGTAAGTCATTTAACCCTGATGAAGGACTATGCCTCTCTCTCCCCTTTTTTCTGGATAGTCCTATGTATGCCATGGGTTCTCAGCTAAAACTGTTTTCATTCTGTTATCAGTCAGACATTCCTCATTTCTCAAATAAATAAGAAGTCAATGGCACAGTCAGTTGCAGTAAACTTTGCAGCTCAGATGTCTGTGTGTTCTTAACTTTGTGAAAGTCCCAAATTACCTTCTCAGTAGAGAACACTTTTGGCTTTTTAAAAATGTTAGAGTTTGCTTTGTTTCAAACTCAGTGTGTTCACATAATGGAAATATATTGTCCATGTTTATTTAACCTGGATTTTCTTTTCAACATATGCCTTTTTATTGTTAGGATGGCACGGTTTTTTAAAAACATGTTCCTTTGATTAAATTTTACATCCCAAGAATCAAGAGACTGGGATTCAGGTCCAGTTGTTGATGGCTCACATGTTTGGAATAGGCTGATCCTTGAAAGCGATACATAAATGCAGTCTGAGAATGTAATTTCATTGTTCGTTTTACTTTGCATAACTCGCTGATCTCTGTCAGCTCTTTGAACAACATTAACAAATGTTGAATAAACCTTGTCTGTCTGAACTCTAGATTCAAAAGCCTATGGTCAGTCAGTCACTCAGAAAGGCCTTCTTAGATTTTAGATGACTTGCCTTCCAGAAAGTACTTGTCTTTTTATTGACTAGCACAGGGGGAATCTGGGCCAGCTGTCCCTATAGCTTCTGAGCATCGTTTAGGCACCTACATTTAAACTGGGCGAACCTGAGCCTCAGTCACGGACCCTGCGGGGGCTCTGCCCGATTTAGACCGTGTGGGAACTGTCTGGTCATAGCAGCAAGAATAAAATAGTGGCAGTCCTGTAATAAACATGGCTCAGAGAGCTGACGATGCGAAAAACCCTGTGCCCTGTCAGTAGTAGTTTTCTGATTTTGGCGGCTAAGGGAACATATGCATAATGTTTTCCCAGAAACAAATGCAGACCACGACTGGCAGTATTTCATACCATCCCATACTGCTATGAGTTGCATATTTAGATGTGATCACTTCAGATACACAACTTTTTCTCTGATATTTAGACATCACGGTTATATTTTGGAGGTCTTTTTGCAAATATGCCTTTGATATCTTTCAGTGAAAAGAATTACTGCAGTGGTGTATTGTGATCAGCCATTGCCATGCTGATAAGATATGGTATCTAGGACATTCTTCTAATTTCAAAAGCAACACAATGTATATATATATACAATATTTTTTCATCAATGTGGCCACAGTATTTTGCAATAGCAACAGGTTGCATGCCCTTTCTAGTAAAATATCAAAGCAAGGTGTATATGTAATAGTTGTGTTTTTCTCTTGAAATTGTAAATGCTTTTAAACTTATGGTGCTTTTAAGTTTATGAAAATTATATATTGAAAATGCTTTGAAGCTTTTCAGTAATATATATGTGCATTGTGTAACACGTGCTTAAGGGGATTTTTTTTCAGCTTTTATAAAAGGAAATAGATTCTTAGGAATTCTGCATGGAAGAGGCAGGTGGTAAGCAGTCTAAATAATTTTAGCGTTATTTTGGAAAGAGGTTAAGTCAGATTTTGTCAGCATTTTTTCCTATTTTAGGAGAGAATGTCAACTCTGTGTTCCTCCAATAAAATTTCAGGTCAAATACTGGCTTTTGTTTCATAAGCTTCAAAAGGTATTAAATGGTTTTCAACTATGCCCATAGTTAAAAGCCATTTTCTTCTCACACTGCTGTTCCTTGAACAGCAAATAGCCACAAAGCTAAAGCATTGTTAATGAAAACAGTAGTTGAAACTAGTTGAGAATTTGCTCAATGAAGCTGAAACTTTATAATCTTCGGTTGTTTGTCCCTCCTGCCTACTGAAAGGAAGCAAATGACAAAAATTTAACAAAACAGCAGCCCTAAGGAAGCGTTAAGGATCTGTTCCAGTACTTACGGTGACTAAGATGACTAGGAACAAAGTCATCTCATCATCCTGGAAGGTGCATGATTCATTTCAGACAGGCTCTGCTCACTCAGCAGCATGTTGTCTCCAGGAACATTTTTTTAATGATTAGCTGGAGTGTTGTTGAAATTTGCCATGGTTATCCTACTGTGTTTTTCGCAGCAGGAAAGCTCCTACAGCGTGACATTTTGGTGGAGCATGTAGGGGTCATCTGGAATTTGCAGGTATCTTTTTGTGATGTTACACAACTCTTCGGGCAACAGAGGCGTCAATGATCCTATGGAAGAAGGGACTTCAAATTTTGTCCCAAGAATATTTAATGATAGTAGAAACTACTAGTTGGTGGTACAAACAAACTCGTGGATGCCCCACTGCGGAGTGGGGTTAAAGCTGGGTTGACTGTAGCACCATGCAAGTGTATCAGGGGGCACAACTGACTGAATTCACAACCTAAGAAATCTTTTCCACTTTCAATTTACTAAAAGGCTGAGGTTTCCATGTATTGGCAGTGGTTTTGCCTCCCATCAGGAAGCATCTGTAAGGCTTTTGACACTACCTAACTAAAAAAACTGTGTTTGCCACAGCTATGTAAATTCTATGCTGTAAAATTAATTAATCAAAACATTTTCCTTGTGGCTTTGTATTCTTTCTGCCCACTTATTTTCATAGGTAAGTAGCCCATTAGTCTTGAGTAACTATAGGCAAGGCAGTAGTCCATAACTCCTTCTTCCATACAGCCCCAAAAGAAAAACTCATAAATTTTGACCAAAGCAAAATCAAAGATTCTCTGAGCCTTAAGAAGCCATCATCTGACTGCTCAGACTGTCCAAAATTATAAAGATTTGTCCTCTCAAATCCCAGGCCTGCAGTTTACTGGGGATTTGTAATGTAACACTTCCTGCTCATCAGAGAGCAACTGATTTTCATTCCTGAGAACCGATATTTAAGACAGTTTGTGTCTTGCTGGATATTTGATTTGCCTCCAGCTGCTGACCAGCAGTTTGCTGAGAGTGCAAATGCATTATACATATATAAATTTAAAATTGTCTGTGCTGGGCTTACTGCTGGGATGAGCAACTTCAAACTGAAGATTTAAGCAGAAATGAAATAAACCATGAAACCCATATATGCAGACTTTGCTGTCTTTAGATGAATCTTACATATTATGAACTATGATTAAGCTATCCATTGAAAACATTCTTAAATATGTTGTTTATAATATTAAAGCACTTGAGTCTTCAATCTTAAGTGCTTGCTTCTATGTACAGGAGTTCCATGAATATTTGAGTTCCTGATTGTATTGCATGTTGAAGTCAGGCTGTAGATAACCAGTGTTCTTTTAAAGAAAATAAAAGAAACATTCAGTGGACTGTCTCTTGAGTATCACAATTTTCAAGGTTGTTATTTTAAAATATAAATTGAGTTTGTTATGAATATTACTGTAAAAGAAACCATTTATCATTACCTAAGGTGAATACTGCTTAGTCTTACCTTTAAGTCACCCCATGTTTTTTTCCTGCACTGCTTGGATGGAGAACAGATAGTAAATGGTCACTTATGCATGTCCCTCTGGTTGTATGTATTTCTGCATCGGCTTGTTACACAGATTTCCAGCATATTTGCAAGAAAAAAACGTTAACATTTCTGCAGTCCACAATTAAACTCCCATATATGAAACAACTTAAAAAAGACAAAATTACAGAGGGAACGTATTCTTTGTCAGTGTTAACTTTTCTTTCAGAGAAAAAGAGCAGGACAGCTATGAAAATGTATTTGCATTTCTTTGACTTATGCCAGAACTATCACATCATTACAAAGAAAATTGATGTGTATGTCATGTTTGGTAGGTCTTAAATTGTTTAACATACAGTCACATCACTGACTGAATTAAGGCATCTTTTCTGTTGTAGGCCAAGGGTAAGGAAAGACAGTGGCTGAGACACCAAGCTGTTGGAGAGCTAGATGATGCCAAAATCATTGACGGGCTGACAGGAGAAAAAGCGATATATAAACGACGGGGAGAACTTGAGCCACAAGTAAGTAACCAACAAGCAGCAGGGAAATGTAGGTAAGAGCTTATCCGGTTTGGTGATTGCATACTGGCTGTACAATATCTGTGTTTGGAGTTTGAGTAAGTTATAGGGATGAGAAACTCAGAAGAATCATCTCTGGCTCGGGAAGTCCCCGAGACGGAGGCAACCACAAGATGGAAAATTTGCTTCACCTCTTCTTACAGTCTTCCACACGTATTTGCTGTTGGCCACCCTCAGAAAGAGGATGCTGATCTAAGCAGTGCTTTGTTTTGATCCAGGGCAACAGGTTTTGTGTTCTTATTTTACATTTTAATGAGCTGAAGGCAATTAGCAAAAGAGTTTGTCTAAGAAAAAGGAAAATATTTTCTCACTGATTTAATTTCGTTTTTGTTAATAAATACCTCGATACCCTAGAAAGTTTAAAAAAACAAGTGTTTTACAAATGTCTTCTCCTTATTCCGTGATGTGCAAAGAATTTCAGCTTTCACAGATATTTGGATTTACAGGAATAAAAATGATAATGAGAAAAAAGTGTGAGGAAAAGCCATTAAGATATGATAAAGTTGCCCATCCTATGGCTTAATTTAGCCATTCCTTAGAAGACATTAGGGTTAGGCCTATGTGAGTCAGCAACAGAGAAACCGCTTGAATCAGACCAACAAAACCTGGCCAAAACTGGTGGGGCTAGTCCATAATATTTAAAAGTAATATTTAAAGACAGATTGCAATTTTTAACTACACTAAGAATGTGTTTTTAAATAGCTGAGTGCAACATCTTTTTGCCTGTCAGCTACCCACATCTGATGAATCCCTGGTATTATTTTTTATGCTACTTGGTCCTGATGTCTGTTGCTTTGAACAGTTTATGGAACTTGGCACTGCCTGTGTGAAAGATCAATAAGGGAAAAGTGATTAGATCTTCATTTCTCATTTTTTTCAAAATGTATTTACTCAGTGTATTAGTTTTAAGGCTTTGTGAAAATAGTTCCATTAGGGGAAAAAAGAATACCTTTAAATTTGAATAAAAACCAAAATAAATGTAGGATTTAATGGGCCCTCTCTCTCCCTTTGTTTTTGGGAGGACAGGGATGCCAGAGTCTACTAAGAGAATAATTAAAAGAATAAAGCACACAAATGCTTGCAACCCTTTACAGGTAAAAGAAACATTTTAGTTATTTGTTTTTAATGTGACTGGTTTTTTGCCAGATCATCTTTAACAGCCTTATACTTGAACCCAGACGCATCCCATTGCACACTAAATAAAACATCTCCCTTGAATGTACTGTGCCAAAAATTGTTAAAACAGATGGGGATTGTTTTCAGGAAAAAATAATGGTTTCAGCATCAGAATGAAGAAGAAACTAGTAGTTAATCAGAACAAGATTTCAAACATTTTTGGAATGTTACTAACCTCAGCAGACAAGTTTTTTCAGTCTTATATGGGTCCCTGTTAGTACCGTAAGCCAAGGAAAAGCATTTCCATTATGAGCCTTGGCAGAAAGAGCAAATTTGAGAGTCTCTTTACTGAAATAAAATGTTAAGAATCAAAACTGAGACAGAAGAAGTATTTTCCTGACAAGCATGTGTGGAATTTTGCAAGGTATTTTGTTTCCAGTCATTGAAGGTGAGGGGAAAGAATGAATTGAGGTATCTGTCAAGTAACTGGTTTGAAAGTTAGAAAAAAGGTTAAAATATTTTTGCTCTTTTTTTTTTTTTAAATAATGGGTGTTTGCTGGATAAAAGTTTCTTCCTTTGCAAAGTGCGTCGGGTTCTCTTTCTGAAATGTTTTATCATTACTGATGTTTAGCTTTCCCATTTATACCGGGTTTTTTTCTGCTGTGTTTCCCTGCCAGCCTGGGAGCCCCCAGCAGAAACCTAAACGTTTGCGCCTGGTGGTGGATGTTTCTGGAAGCATGTACCGCTTTAACGGGGTGGATGGACGACTGGAACGCTCCATGGAGGCTGTCTGCATGGTCATGGAAGCTTTTGAGAATTATGAGCACAAATTCAAGGTAATTACAGCTGGACTAGGAGCTCTGTGGTTATTGCACAGGCTGTGTGGAGCAGTGGAAAAAGTGTTTCAGCAGTCAGTCTAGCCAAAGAACATTATTCATTCCCACAAGGAAATAAAGACATTAATCTATTTCTAGCAACCTGAAAAATAATACTAGTGAATGGATAAGAAAAATTACACCCTTCAGCAGGGGAGAATTCAATCTAAGACTTTTAAGACTTTGATTTAGTGAAATTTGCTGCCTTTTTCTGTATTTATCTGTTTATTTGTTTCTTTGAGCAGAAACACTTAAGCCTACAGAACACAAGTAAATATGAGATTCAGGACATGCAAAGACGCCTTTCCGTCTGCCCAGAGTACAGACAGTAGTACTTTCTCATGGGAAAAGACCAAACTTCTTTGTCCCTTACTTGTGTTCTCTTCCAGTTACCTGAAAGCAAGAAAATAATTTCTTCTACTGAAAGGTATTAGGTTCCAGATGTTATTTAATGGTAGCCTGCAGAGGAAATGTAAATATATTTTATACCTTTTTTTGTCTCATTAAGCCTAAACAAGGCCTAGGGTGTGTTTCTTTAACCTTAAAAAAGACAGGAATGGCCAGTCTCCAAGTTAATTCTTGACAGACTCAGTGTTTAATGGCAGAATAAAGAATAAAGATGTCCGATGCCTTTACCAAAGAGCATCTCAAACATAAGACTTAAAATACATCTGAACAAAATGTAAAATCTCCTAAACAATAGAAAACTTAGTCCAGATCAATTCAGCCAGGTCTGTTTCACGTTGTTCCTCCGACAGCATAATCCTACAGGTTTCTGTTCTTCTGTAGAATCTCCTGTACAAAACAGGCCATATGGAGGCATGTACTTCTAGAATGTCTTCTAAAATACAATCAGACAGATTTCCGTTTGTCGGGGAAAAGGCTATAAAAGGCAACAGGCGTTATGTTTGTAGCCTGCTTTCCTAAGGAAACGAGGTGTGTGCTACCATACTTTCTGGCAATAATGCTTTCTCTCCCTTAAACATGCTTAAACAGAATCATAGAATCGTTTAGGTTGGAAAAGACCTTTAAGATCATCGAGTCCAACTGTCAACCCAACACCACCATGCCCACTAAACCATGTCCTGAAGTGCCTTGTCTACACGTTTTTTGAACACCTCCAGGGATGGTGATTCCACCACCTCCCTGGGCAGCCTGTTCCAATGCCTGACAACCCTTTCAGTAAAGAAATTTTTTCTAATATCCGATCTAAACCTCCCCTGGCACAACTTGAGGCCATTTCCTCTCGTCCTATCACTAGTTAGTTGATAGAAGAGATCCGTACCCACAATGTTCCACAATTTCAAACAAATTTGAAACTGTGGGTTTGTTTCGTAACACACTAAATTCCTGCAAATGTCATGAAAATAGGCCAGGTAGAGAGTGATGCTCTGTATTCCTGTTGGAGAAAAATACTGTAGCCATAAGCTTAGAGCTTAGCCCAGAGAAGCCATGTGGGAACTCATGACAATAATGGGAAACGAGGGGTTTATTGGTTCAGCTGCTCATGTATCTCCTGCTCACTGATAATAGAAAAGTTAATGACAAATATTAACAGGGGCAGTGCGATTATACAACACAATTTGGGTAGCATGGTAAATCAGGCATATCTGAGCAACACGCATATTAGTATGGCCAAATGCAGGATCATCCACAAAGGAAGATGAAATAGAAGTAGTGGACACAAGGATAAATATGATATATTGAGGTATAGTCAGCATGGCTTTTGTAAAGGGAAGTAATGCTTTCTGAAGAGTCTCTATGTATGTGACAAGCAAGGTTGGTTGATAGAGTCTCCTTAGCCAAAATCATTTAACAAAGTCCCTCACCAGAGGCTCGTGAAGAAATGATACTACTTTGGGGATAAAAGGGAAAGCCTTCAGATAAATGAACTACTGCTAAAAATATAGGAAACAGACCAAGTCGTCATTTTTTAGAGTGATTAAGTGAAGGAAAGTCACTGGTGGAACTGTTGGGATTTGTGCCAGAGCCCATGTTGTTATGCTGTTCTGTATATTCATAAGAAATTTGTAAAAGGGGGTGGATAGTGAAGTGACAACAGTTGCTAGTTGTGTGAAGTTATTTGGGAAAACAAAAAGGGAAATCCAGCTGCAAGAAATTGGAGAAGGACCTGGCCATAAATAGTGACTGGGAAATATGATGGCAGGTGGTGTTCAGTGCTATTAAATGTGAAGTGCTGCAGATGGAAGAAAACAATTCTGATTTTAAATACACAGTGAGGAAGTCTCAGCTATCTGTTAGTGCTCACTCTCAGCTATATATTAGTGCTCAACAAAGAAATCTTGTAATTATGTTATATGGTTCTTTGAACACTCAGTGCCCACCAGCTGTCAAAAAAGCTAATTAAATGTTAGAAACTATTAGCAAAAGAACAGAGAATAATGCAGAAAGCATCAGAATGTCGCTGTAAACTTCCATAGTGCATTCACATCAGGAGTAATGTGTGCAACACTGGTCCCCCATCTCACAAAAGTTCTTGTAGAGCTGAAAAAAAAGAGAGGGTGACAAAGATTACAAAAAGTATGGAAATGTCCCCATACAAGAAATGGCTAAGTAGGCAAGAACTGCTCAGGTTGGAGGAGCTAAAAATCAAGGAGCTGATAAAATCTTGAGTAAAATGGAAACAGTGACCAGGGGACAGTTGTTCATTCTGTTCTACCACACCCATTCTGCTCTTGTTATGAACAATGAATTATTTTACATTTATGCAACAGAGGACAGTGGCTTAGAAGGTGATGACACTGAAAAAAGATGTAGTGCAGTGGTAGATAACCAGCTGGCCTTATTTTCAGTGCAGCTCTATAGCTGAGAACCCAGATGTGATCCTCAGGTGCATGGTAAAGAAATAACATGTAGAAGCAGACAGAGACAGCCCACTGTGCAGAATTAGTAAGGTCATTAAGAACTGTCTTCAGTTCTGGGATTTTAAAATCTATTTTTCATTACTTTTCAAATCCCTCCGTGTCTATTACAGATTATTATGTTTTGACTGGCAATAGTTGCTGTTGGCCAGCGTTTTGCCCCACACCTAGATGAAAGCCTGTATTTGGCCAAGCAAATAGCTCAAAATGCAGTTAGTTGCAACAGTAAACGTGTCTCTCTAACAACCACTTACCATTTATAAAAACACTTACACAAAACCCATGTGCAGTTATTGGATGTGAGCATTGCCACTCTGTTGATAGTAAGACAGGAGTAGTAATGTTCTCCTTGCAATCTCTATGAGTCAAGACAGCTGTAAGGCCAATTTTATACTTAAAATAACAGTGGTGAGGAAGATGCTGGAAATTTTAGTGACATACCAAGGAAAAAAAGTTGTCATCAGCTTCTACATCTGTTCAATTGCCTCTAGGGAAACTCCTCTATTTAAGGGCTCCTTCCACTGGATAGAGAACTTTGGGGAGGGCAGTAACAGCCCCTTGATTCAAGTCTGGCCAGATCCAGCGTGAACTCTGTCAACTTCAGAGCTGCTTTTGCCCAAGGGAAGAAAAGTATTTTTCTTCCTCCACACGTCTCTGTGCTGCCTTATTGAGATTTGATTCATTCAAAGCATAATGTCTACAGGAGTAGACCAGAGATAGCTAGGACAGCAAATGAGATGTGGCCTTATGTTTTACTGGCCACTGAAGTCATCCCCCAAAATGAGCACCAACAGAGGCTTTTATTAACTAGTCATGTCTGAACCATATTCTTAACATGATCCAATGATTAGGCTAAAGTATCTCTTTTTAACCTATATTACACTGTCCTTACATAGGAGAAATCTCCTGTGCATGTGCTGATGGACTCTTTGAGTCATTCCTTTGATAAAAATAAATAGCGTTTCTGAAATCTCCAGCTTGAAAATATGGATTTTTTTTTTTTTTGGTGTATAAACTGGTATGGCAGTTGCTACACCTGCATGAATGCAATCAATAACCAGAGCTCATGCCAGTTCCTCAGTTTCTAATGAGTGTAATTAGGTCTTCAGAGAGTAGGAGAGCCAGTGATTGTTTTAAAATATCACTGACTCCAGTCTGTAAAAGACTGACACTTTGCAAGATGCTGCTCATTTTTCTCAGGACAAAGCTGAAGTTTTGGTGTATCTGCAAAAATAGCATACATTTCTAAAGGAGGAACTGATTGAAAAAAAGAGAAAAGAACACACAACTGTGTAGTGTGCTATGAGAAATCTGCAGTTTATCACTTTTTTCTTTCTCTTCCTTATCCTCTTCTTGCCTGGTTTTATAAAAATAGACTTTTTCGGCCTTCAGATATGCCTGGTGTTATCTGTTCCTGTTGTAGCCCCATCTGCAAGAGTCACAATAACATGTGCTGCAATTTTGAGAAGTTTCTTGTACAACACGTGTTGAACCTGGGGACCCATCAGGCTTGTTGAACAAAGCATTCAAAGGGGATTTACACAGTAAAGTTCCTTTCTGCTATCTAACTGCAGCGCAAACTTTGGAAACCAATTCTTGGCCTTTGCTCAAGATCACTTTTCTGCTGGTGCTTGGTTGGTTCTCTGCTAAAAAAGGTGGTGAATTAATCAGATGGGCTTTTCCTTGGTTGTTTTATCCTACCAGCTGAGCTTTCCCCATGGGTGGTACCCCTTGGTATCACTGACGTTGATTGCCTGATCGGTGTTTAAAGCACTGAATGAAGGTAGAGAATACTTTCTCCCTGCCTTCTTATACAGAAGAGCAAAGTATTGGGTATGTGACTATACCTAGCAGGTAACGAAGTTATCCTTCATAAGAAGTCAGACAAGTGCCAGCAGGTACTTGTCAGCTTTTTATGCTTGCGCAGGACAACCCGCCTGCTTCCATTTCCCATAAGTGCAGGCAGTGAATCACTCCTTGTCAAGGGGCAAATGGGAGGCTCATCCCACAGTCGGGAAATCCATTTAAATTAACAGCCATGTTTCAAAGCCCTCCTCCAATGTCATCTCATCCACGCTTCCTCTGAAGTGCTTTATTAAAGAAAAGAGTGGGAGTGACTGAGATAATAGAAGCCACATTCTCAGTCTTATCCTAATAACGGAGGTTAAATAGGTTCCTTCAAATGTCCCTTGGCCCCTTTAAATATGTGGATGCATCACTTATACGTATAAGTTATAACAAGGAAGTTATTTTGCAGGATTAAAGTTCTTACATCTTTTGTACATCTCATTTTAAGTGCCAATTATTTGAAAATGTACAGAAGGGCAGTTTGTTCTTTGTTTTACCTGCGGTAGTATTATGTCTGTCACACAAACCGTATGGTTTTATATCATCGCTAATTACCATCATTTGCACACATGATGGCAGATTTAGGACACATGTCCAGTAAATTATCCAACAGCAATTTATGAAACCTTTAAAATATTGTAAGTGGCTCAATAAATGGCACATTATGTAACTGTTAGGAAAAGCCTGAATTGTTATTTATAGCTATATTAAAGGGATAGTGCAGATTTTATATGCCCATTTCAGTATTCCCTGTTTGTAAATTTGCTATGGAGGCAGCAGTATTAATTCAGGAAAAGAAGAAATGTTCCACATGCTTAGCAGAATAGTTTCTTTTAAATAATAAACAAAAGGTTTGAAATAAATTCAGAAAAAAAGAATGCTCAGTGTTGTCCAAAGACGAGATGAATTTATAAAGATCTAGCCCTCAGGCAGAGGCCTGTCTAATTCACACTGCCTTTTACATTCAGCATGCATCTTCTTTCAGCTTTTTAAATGCCTTCAGAAATTAAACCTTTTGCCATGGCAGCTGCAGAAGACAAAGTCTTCCATTTTACCCATTTTAGGCAGCAGCAACCATCCATTCAGTGCAGAATGTGACAGTGGAATAGGGATTGTTTTAACCTGTAAGGAAAGAGACCAACAAAATGATGCTATTTCGAGAGACGTGTTTACATATTGTGTACTCATAGCTCTGAATAGAGCAGTTCTTTTCTCAATGTACCTGAGGCTATTGGAAAACGAGCCACTGTGTATCACAATAATATATTAATTCAATTAAGCCTGCGCTATAGCAAACATGTATTTTGCTGCTGGATTCATCCTGAGAGCCTATGCTTGCAGTCTGTTTTGTAAAACAAAACAAAAGTCAGTTTCGAGTAAGGTCGTATCACAGCTCTTCTCTCGCTTGTGACTCCAGCCACATAAATTCTCCTAGGGAATTTATGAGAAAAATGCATCGAACCCTTGCTTCTCAGAGGCCCTTTTTCTGTGCTCATCTTTAGCTACGGCGAAGGAATGAAACTGGTTTTGATAAAGCAGACATGTGCCTGCATGTTTGGGGTTTCCCAGTTGTCCAGGGCTGTGGAGCTGTCTGCATCTTTTCTTTAAAATGAGCTCACCAAGACAACATCAAATCACTAAGAGTTCATTTGACTGGAACACAAATCAGGAGGGGGTAATAATTTACTGAAAGAAAAACTGGGTGAGAGATCTAAATCCTCTGTCTTTGCCCTTGCAGAGGGGGCTGCTTCTCTCCAGTTTTACTCCTGTCCCAAACTCTGTGTTCCTAAATCACCGTAGACTCCATCCGTTCCCCTGGGCAAACATCTCCCTTCTGTCACCTCTAAAGCTTGGCTGTGAGCCTGTTCCCATCCCTTCCTCCCAAGGAGGGTCTCCCAGGCTGCAGTCCTGTGTTGACTTAAGTCAATCCAAGTCAGCGCTGCTGCGTTCCCGTCCCCTCCCTCCTTCCCTGGGCTCATCCCTAGGGAACTCCTCCAACCTCACAGTCAAAAACAACCTCACGCTCATTAGGGTTTGACTACTCTTGGTCCTTGAGTTGACTTCCAGGGGGGTCAGAGGACCCTGAGGACCAGCACTCGAGGGCCGGTGACCGCAGCCCTTCTCTTCCACAGCGCGACAGGATCTCACCCTGCTTTTCGGGACGCCCTACTTGACCCAGAACGCAGCAGCCAGGACGAAGCAAACAGCCACTTCTTCCCTGCTGCCTTACCACACTTCTTCTAATCACAAATAGCCTAGTAAACTGTCAGCAAAGAAAGAAGGAAACAGATAACATCTGTTAAATACAAGTACACATGCTGGGGGGCATGCATGGGCACACACGGGGAATAAGAAGCAGCTAGCCGAGGAGGGAGGAGGCAGGACATCATGTTCCCAGGTGAGCACCATAGTTTGCTCAGGTCATTTCAGCCTCGCCTCGCCCGTACCCGGGTTGTACGTTCCCACCTCGAGCAAGAATGTGGAGGGGCCCCAACCGTAGGGTCAACCTCTGGTGTTTCATCTAGGAGCTACAGCAGTTCCCTTTACGCAGTCACACCGAGGTCAAACCCAGCCTTTTTGAGATGAAACGTTGGTCTGTTATTAGTGTGTGCCGAGAACCAATATGATATGCCCAAATAGCAGAGTTTGGCCTATTCCCATGAACTCGGTATGGCAGAGCTGGTACCGGGACACCCAGTGGGAGAGGTGCGTGAAATGCTGGGAAGGAGCTCGTTACGAAGGAATCAGCCTTCTTTTCACACAGGAGAATGACGGCATTTAGCTTCACGTAATTAGGTTGTTGATTTAAAAGTGATACAGAATACAAAACTGCTCAGAAAAGGACGTGCAGGGTTTCATAATTAAGAGCCTACCCTGAAGATCTGTGGACATTTCTGACATTACATAAGAACCACATTAACGCTGTGTATTTTCTGCTCCATTAAACCACTGCTTTATTTAGTTCCTCTGATTTGAATAATCTCTAATTTTTAAAACAATAAGCATGCACACTCTCTTTGTGTGTGGTTTACATTCTGGATTTGTTCCTGTATTAATTTGGAAGTATGCTGAATGTAACCTCAACATTATTCTCAAAATTTGTGTATTTTCATTTGCCATGTCTTTTGTTCGAGAAAGATTGCAGTTTGAGGAAGACAGAAACACCAGCTAAATATTCATCAGGAAAGAGAGAGCCTGAAGCATTATTAATGATAAGAAATAGGTTTTGAAGAGAAAGCATGTGTCAGCCTGGAAGCTTTACATGAGGCTGGGTAGCAAATACTAGAAATGGAAGACCTGAGGAGAACAGGGATGGGAAAAGCCAACAGAGCAGAAAGAAATGGGATTGTGTGGGGACTAGATTATATAAAGATTTCCTAGGGGAAGGAAGTCTGGGTTATGCGAGGCTGTCGTAAAATGGTCTGACCATGGGTGAAATATAGTATGTGGCATGTTTGCTGTTTTGCAGAGGGAGGTGTCACCTTTAAAAGTGTTGTTCCAGCTGCTATAGCCTTCTTTTTCTCCCGATACATTTCTAAGCCAATTAGTGATATGGAAAAAAATAAAAGGAGCTTTGTCGATAAAGAATGCCATTTCTCCAGTCTCCAGGACTCGACTTATACCAAATAAAATGGTCTTCAATTGGAAAGAATAGCCAGAAAAACCTCTGAGGAATAGACCTGCCTTTTACCAAATGATTATGTGGGAATTAGGGATGGTGAACCCGGCGGGGACCTGTAGGCAGTACTTGAATAAAGAATAACAGAAAGGCAAAATACTGCACAAGGGCTCTCTGTCAACTGAAGACAGGTCTGTGCCAGCTAGTCACGGGGAAATACGGGCATGTTCATGTTGCGGAACTGCCAGCTCAGGTCTCTCTGGGCTCAGGATCCGTGCACTGTGCTCTATTACTTGGTGTAGCCAGCTCTTAAATCCACTTTTGTCCTGCTCATGAATTGTCCCTGGGGCGACTGCCACATCCACAACAGAAAGGGCAGGGCAGGACCTCGCCATAACTCAGCTTGTCTTGGTTTTCATGTAACGACAATAGAACTCTCACATAAAACAAAGGCCTTCCCAATATTACATTATTTGTTCAACAAGATACTTGAACTGTTACAGCTCTGCATGTCCTTTTTGCAGCATCGTTCACAGGAGAATGATGTGCACACCATCTCCTTTGAAAACGTACAGAGACTCTTGGAATTCACTTCTCTGCATACTTTCAGCAATGACTTTGATCTGTTATGCACAAGAATAAGGAGTGCTGATTTTCAAAAAAGAAGGCTTCTAATACTTTTTTTTTTCAGAGCAGAATGAGGTCACAAAAAAGATCCATCAAACATGGGAGCTACTCTCAGACAATGCACTTCTTGTTTGGCAGACTCAAGAGGATGAAAATTGCTACTTTAAAAAAATACACGGACAATGTAAGAGGGCAAGGTCTTGATCTTACGCATCACCGCTCCGCAATTGGTGGGATGATGTGAAAAAACAGACCATGGAAATAAGTAACTGTTCTTTAATTTCATTATTTAGCACTTCTTTCCCATGTTTTCATGTCAGTGAGAAATTGCAAGTAGTTCCCTTAAGCAGCTCATGAACAGAAGCAGGGAACAGTATTTTGGTTTTCTTGTTGAAAGCAAATTGCCTTTGATCTGTCTCGTGTCATTGTGACCCAAGGGCCATTCGTGACTAACGGATGACTGATGAAGTTTCTTTCTTGCAGTACGATATTGTTGGACATTCAGGAGATGGCTTCAACATCACCTTGGTTGGGAGTGACAAAGTTCCCAAGAACAATAAGCAAAGATTAGAGATTCTTAAGGTAAATCCTACTGATAAGTGATGGTGGGTAATTAAGGATTTTATGACTGCAAAGATAAAATTGTAGGTGGGTCACAGAATGCAGAACATAAGGAGAGTAAAATAAAAGAAAGACAAGAAAGCAGATTCTGTGTATTTGCATAAAATTGAAACAGGACCTTTCAGAGACATGGCAGAAAACAAATTATGCCAAAATAGTAGAAGCTACATATGTGTTTTTCTGGACTGCTGTGTCATAAATGTGTCATTTTGACTACCTGTCAAAGGATATAGGAGGTTCCAAGCATTATACAGTGATATAGATAGCTCTGCCTAAGTCATGTGGTGATATTATTAGTGCGTAAGTGACTAATTTAAACTGTAGAGGGATCCCAGGTCAGTGATTTAGCCTGGTACCCTCAAGAAGTTGTGTGTCACGGTAGCAGTGGGAAAATGTGCCAATGCTAGCTTGAAAACATGTTAAATCACAATTGCAAAGTGAGTGTATTCACCAAGATTTTACTGTAATAGGATGAAGAAAAATTGAGTATAGTTTGGGATTTACCTGGTTGGCAGCTTGATAGGTTAGAACTGTGTATTTGAGCTTCCTTCAAAAAGTATTTTTAAAAGATCGGCAGCTACTTGCGTTAGGAGAACTGGATTTTCTAACATCTAGAATTCCTTGCCTTCTGCATAGGAAACAGCTTCATCGATGAAAATAGTGTATTCATTTCATAAAAGCTCAAACAAAATGTTTCAACATTTTTAAACCTTGCTGCCACTGTCAGGGGTCAGATATTTGATAATAACTGTGACACTACTAGGCTTTGGAATTCTAGTGCAAATTATAAACAGGCAGGAGCTGGTCACAGCATTAGGAAACTAAGACCTGTTTTCTTCCTTAAAGACACAGGAATGTTGCTACTCAAACTGTAGCTGATCAAAGGTATTTTACCTTCCCTAAGCCCCAGTCTGATTACATCCATGTGTGGGTTTTGATTGTTTGACCCACTGTGTTTTTAAGAAGTGTTGTCTGTCTTAAAATACAGCATATTATGTACAAAAAGCTGCATCTTCTGTAGTATCTGGAGCACTGTCCACATCTGTAATATGGAGACATCCTCTAATATAGCAAAACTGAATATTGACTCCTTCCTGTGCCAGCTGAAATGAATGTTTATTCCTAAAGTCATCTGACGTATTTCCACTTGGTAATGCTGTGCACACAGGTTATGCATGCCCATGCTCAGTTCTGCATGAGTGGAGACCATACCTTGGAAGGGACAGAGCATGCCATTCGTGAAATCGCCAAGGAAGAGGCTGACGAGTATTTTGTTATCGTCTTGAGTGATGCAAATCTCGAGCGATATGGTATTCAGCCATCCAAGTTTGCCCAGGTCTTGACCACCAACGCTCAAGTCAATGCTTTTGCCATATTTATAGGATCCTTAGGAGACCAGGCAGATAGGTAAGTATATTTGTTTTATGCCTAATTTGTTTCCATTCACCATAAATCTAAACTATGCTTTTTTTGCAGTGAAGTTAGGCATAGTTGCCCATGCTGGTGTTCTGCACTAAGGTTTTGATCGGAGTATCATAAAATCATAGAATGGTTTGGGTTGGAAGGGCCCTCTAAAGATCATCTAGTTCCAACCCCCCTGCCATGGGCAGGGACACCTTCCACTAGACCAGGTTGCTCAAAGCCCCATCCAACCTGCCCTTGAACACTGCCAGGGATGGGGCAGCCACAGCCTCTCTGGGCAACCTGTGCCAGTGTCTCACCACCCTCATCGTAAAACATTTCTTCCTTATGTCCAATCTAAATCTACCCTCTTCCAGTTTAAAACCATTGCCCCTTGTCCTGTCACTATGGACCCTGGGAAAAAGTCTCTCTCCATCCTTCTTATAAACCCCCATTAGGTACTGGCAGGCTGCTATAAGGTCTCCCCAGGACCTTCTCTTCTCCAGGCTGAACAACCCCAACTCTCTCAGCCTGTCTTCATAGGAGAAGAGGTGCCCCAGCCCTCTCATCATCTTCATGGCCCTTCTCTGGACCCGCTCCAACAGGTCCCCGTCTGTCCCGTGCTGAGGACCCCAGAGCTGGACGCAGGACCGCAGGTGGGCTCTCACCCGATGGGAGCAGAGGGGCAGAATCCCCTCCCTCGACCTGCTGCCCACGCTGCTGGGGATGCAGCCCAGGACACGGTCGGCTTTCGGGGCTGCGAGCGCACGTTGCTGGCTCATGTCCCATTTTTCATCCATCGTTCTTTTTTTTTTTTTTTTAATCTACTGATGAGGAGCGGTAGCTTCTGTCTTGCGTCAGGGAGGACACTGGTTCGTGGGTCGTGGCAGACATCCCTTACAGCCAGCTGGTTCAGAGCACTCTGCGCATCCGAAGGGAGCACCTGGAGCCGTCCTCCCGCGGGAGGATGTGCGCTATCCCCCTGCGGAATATCGCTGCGTAGCCGTGATGGAGACAGGGTGCCTGGGCCATTGCCCAGTGTGCGGTTTGAATGTGTGTGGGCCTAAGAAAAGAGATTAAAGCAAGAGAAGCTGGAGTTTCATGGTCTTCAAAACTGCCAAAAATTTGACTCGGGTACTCCCCTTGTGTTACAGACGCCGATCTTTGGAGAGTCTGAGCCGATATGCCTATTTTTAGGCATACTACATAATTTCACTTTAAATTGTTTGGGCACAGGGGAAAAGAAGGAAATTCTGTCCCAGGTGTCCCTCGGCTGCACATCCACTGAGGACCAGTACACACAGCAAAAAGCTGGTATAGCCACAAATATCAACAGTGCCTTTTCTCCTTCTGTTCAAGCCTTCAACTAGAGCAGAATGAGAGAAGGCCCAAAGGGAACTGACCCCCCGTACGTAGTTTTAGTCAGAAAAGGGTTGAAAGATACTGCACAGCCACCATTAGTCCTGTCTGCGGGTCTGTACATCAGAGCTGCGTTATGCATGAAAAGAGAATCCATTCTGAAAGATTATAATTACAGAAAGTCCTTTTACTTCTGCTAGGAATGAAAAAAAAAAAAATTAAAAAAAGCATTGACCATATCCTGCTGTGTAAGCGGAGATCTTATAATTGCCTAGTTCACTGGGTATGGAAAACACACACAATGCTGTCACTGAAACGCATTTCTATGTACGTGGAAGTGCAGAATTAGACAAAGCCTTCCTGTGACTGCTGTGGGGGAAGGAGAAGGGAATTCTCTGTTGCAGCTTTTTGAAAAACTCACTTTCGAAGTGAGACTAAACTTAGCATTGGAGAAACGGTGTGGAGCGTAAACTCCTTTAAAAAGCAGTGAAAAAATAAATTCCAAGCCTGCTGACTGGACATGAGGGAGATGGGGGTTGTAACATGCGTCTTGTTTACCTTTTTTAAGGGGGTTAAGCTGTGAATAAAAATGTGTCAGGCTAATATTGGCAGAAAAATATCTTTCCAGCTAATCTGCCGCCATCTGAAAGAGGAAATACAAAGAGCACATTTAGAATTCACTGGAGGTGTTGAACTGAAAGAGCTGTGGGTTCATGGTAATCTATTTAAAGGAAGTAACTATCTGCATTTCCAGAGTAAATCTCTAGCTGCCCTCAGCAAACCAGCTGTGGTAATACCTCGTGGGGTCACTGGTACCTTGATCAAAATGGAGTTCTTGCACGTCAGAAAGAGGACGTGAATAGAAATCTCTAGGAACTCTTGATGTCTTGCCGAAACCACCTCTGTGACTTAGGTGCTCTCAGCGTTTCCTCCCACTGCTGCTTTCCCGTCTTAAGGAACCCTGGGAACATAATTTGAAATGGTAATCGTGTCTTGTCCCTCGTTCTGCTCCTTAGGCTGCAGAGGACACTACCAGCGGGTCGATCCTTTATTGCCATGGATACCAAAGAGATCCCCCAGATTTTGCAGCAGATCTTCACATCTACCATGTTGTCAAGTGCCTAAGCATCACTGATGTCACGGTGCGTCAATTCAAAGAAGAAACCCACTCCTGCTGGAGATACAAATCCTAAAGCTGAGGATAAACACAGTTGTTAATAAAATACATACTGTTCTCTAATCAGCAAAGCGACCCAAATCTGCACGACAGCCGGGCTGTAAAATTTCACCCAAAATCTCTCAACCGACTTAGCGCCTTCAAAGAATTGCAGCGGAGCGGAGGTAAATTGCAGAACGGCAACAGAACGACTGTTTTCCTGGAGGGAGAAATAAATAAAGGACAGCTTGTGATCATTCCTCTGACTGCCATGTTGCCAGCGCTACAGTATCATCTCACCCTGTTTTATTAAACACGGTTCGCTGGGATTCGATAATGTTATGCAAGGCAGAGCCAGGCAGTCTGTTTCAGTGATTTGTGTGCATATGTTTGAATGGGTAGTTAACTCCATCTCTGATTTAAACAGGACTGCTCTTGTCAGGCAGGAAACCCTTCCTTCCTCTGCCGTTGCTTTCTTGTCCTGACGGGCATCGGGGCTTCACCGCTGGATGCTGGGAACAATGGAGCGGTTTGGGAACGCTGACCGTCGCGTGTAAACATTCATTATCTGATCAGGCACGGTGCTCAGAGTTGTCAGATCTAGAGAAAGTGGCTGTTAAGAAGGAAAACAAAGCAAAAATAGATTCGTTCAGTTCTGCCTCTGAAAAGTAAGGGGAAAGGGTCAAAAAGGTCTTAAGAACCCAACAGCCGGCGTTTCCAAAGAGGGAACTACTGCCTTGTCTCCTTTGCGTGACCGATGGTGCTGTCCCGCTGCCCTGTTGCCCAGAATCCCTGGGATGGGCTCGGTACGTGGAGGTGCCTTTTCGGTTGGGAGACAAAAAAGTTACTAATGCTTTGCTAGA
Source organism: Buteo buteo (assembly GCF_964188355.1). Classification (NCBI taxonomy): domain Eukaryota; kingdom Metazoa; phylum Chordata; class Aves; order Accipitriformes; family Accipitridae; genus Buteo; species Buteo buteo. The sequence continues at coordinate 28,660,410 of NC_134184.1, read as the reverse complement.
GTTCCTTCGTGGTCTGTTTTGCTTGGGTCTTTTGAAGATGAAACTGGAGGAGAGATCTAGGCATGAGAAAATAAGTTCTTTTTTATAAAAGAAGAGGAAAAAAATCTATTTTTATTTTAGCAAGATATCTGTGTTGGAGTATATTTAATATCCAGGATAGTTATAAAGGCTTATTTTATAATTCAGTCAGCTGGTGTTTGGCTTGTCCCATAAGGCGATAATTCCTCTTTATGTACTAAAGAATAGATATCTTGTAGTGCATCGGGAACACTGGAATACTTGATGAATTGAATGTATGATTTAATTAAGCTGGGGTGGGGGATGTGCATCATCACTGATACTCTGCTGATATTAATTTCAGGGTAACTGAATAGCAAAAAGTCCAGGGAGAGTACTTATAAAAATCTGAAGGAGGAATTGCAGTACTTCACTTCTAATATTTCTCTTAATCCCGCAGTTGCTCAAACCGCACTGTGAGCAGTATATTTGGAGGGGAGGAGGCAAATTAACTGGATCTTGTTAAATACAACCATCAGTGGTTTAATTTCCAGTGGTCATTCTCTACTCCATCAGTCCTGCAGCACAAATCTTTACCAGAGCATCAAAAATGTCCCATATTTAGGATGTGTTTCAAAGCCTGGCCAGCTTTGAAACTCTTCATGGCAAGAGAGGACGGAAGACATTTTTCAAAGGCTTGTTAGTATTGTTATGAGAACTATATATGTGAAAACAAAGAGGTTGAAGATGCAATTCCTGTTTGAAGAGAAGGGAATTGGGAGGAGAAGGTTGAGAAGGTTATCCCTGGCTGGGACGAATGCGTGTTCACGCACATACACACAGACGCGGCTACTAAGGGGAAGTATGCTTCAAAATATAAATAACTTGGTCCTGTAAACACATGATAAGAAACTAAATGCAATAAAGAATTGGCATATTAGTAAGTCTGTTAGTAAATGTGTTTTTACATGGAAATTCCTTCAGCACCTCTGCTTTTATTGCCACCAGTCCTTCAAAAAAGAAGCATTTTATTACAGTTAATTAGCAAATATACTGTACACTTTCTAGATTACTCAAGTGGATAAACTTTCTCACCTCAGATTTACATGCAGTGTAGTACTGTTACCTTTATCATTAAAAAAAAAATAGTGTTACTTAAGGGAAACTCTTAAGGTAAATCCAATTTTAAACCTTTTGTTTGAGTGTCCCTGTAAACTGTATCTCATGTCATGCTATATGAAGTTACCTTTCTGTAGTGTTTGGTTTTATTCTTTGTTTTGGGCGATGTCTGTTGTGTTTCAGTTCACGTTTCATGGGCCCACAGGATACGGCCACGTCCAGGGCCAGGCCCGGCCAGGAGGGAGGCTGGGAGAGGGGGGAAGCAGGTCGCGGTAGATTTTGAGAGAAAGGGAGAAGAAATGAATGAAAGTTGTTTTTTGGGGTGGGTTTTTGGGGTTTTTTTCAGTTCAGAAGGAGGCGTTGGGGGTTTTACTTTTAACAACGCTTCATTGCAGAGCATATTTGACCCGAGAGCATCTCTCTAAATTGTAACAATTCAGGGCAAATTTTTCCCCAGGCTGAGCATCTCTCACCTGCTTTAATGCCCATCGCTACCCCAGGGAAATCAAAGCAGCAGCTGTGCTTTTCCCTCTCTTGCAAGGACTGGCAGTGTTATTTCACTGCTCAGAAATTCAACCAACACTCTTCTTTCATGTCCCTGGGACTTGCAGAGCTTCTTAATTTGCATTTATTTTTAATTAGTAAAATGCTTAAGAGTGATGTGGCTTTGTGTAACTAACAGCAGCGGCAGTGACTGCTCTCATTGCAATGCAGGCACCAGCGCTATGTGTCACTCATTCCCTCTGAAAGCGTGTTAAGGTATTTTTCATCTCTCCTCACAGTTTATTAAGGCACTTTTGCACTCATCGGTTTTTATGAAAAGGCACTGTTTTGGCGAATGAATGGAGCTGCCGGTTAGAGCGGGTCCTGACCTATCGCTGATGCTTTAATAGCATTAGTCACATCAGCAGTAGTGATTTTAACTACCCCTTATAATGCAGATTTTGGTCTACTTCTGTTTACATATGTAATGCGTTCATGCTCACTAGCCAGTTAGTAACAGTACGCAGTCATTTAAGATTATTACTTAACTGAGGTGCAAAAAAAAAATGTACAGAGAGCCCAGGCAGATGTGACTTCAGTCAGAGCAAAGCATGTTCAACGTTTAGGGACGTAAGCAGCTTCGCACAACCACGTGTAAAAGTGATGGGTTAGCGTGAAGTGCGAGGAGGGTTAGGAGGGACTCGTGATCTTTGACTCCAGCAGTCTTTTTTTTTTCTTCACGTCTTTCCTTTACCGACACTAGGTGTCAAACATGATTGAGAATGTCATGCTAGAGCTTATCCATTCGCCTGATAAAATTAAGACTAAAGATGCTCATCACTGATCAAATATACTGATGTAATATTCGAGGAAACAAGCATACAACAGGAGATTTAGATACTGTATTATATGTGCAAAATCAAATAAAAAAAAGAACTCCGATGCCTAGTTGAGAGTACAGGTGAGAGATGCAAGAATACCAGAGGTTTTCTTTATCTATACAGTTAAATTTATTTATTTTTTAATTATTACAAAACAAGTATTAAAATAATTTCGACAATTCATTTAAAAAAACAAGCAATTGTGCTGTGTTGGCTATTGCACATTATCATGTTTGTTAATAAATGACATTCCTACAAAAATGAAAATGTACAAGATATTTATTGAGAAATAAAAATACAATTCCTAACCACTTATTGAATCCGGAACGCTGATTTGAAAATATAATTGTTGTACAGAACCTCTAGATTAGAAAAGGTTCAGGGTTTGGTTAGTTCTTTAAATGCTACTGTTTTAGTGAAAATAAGTAAAGCTCTTCAGTTTGCCTGCTGTAAAGATAATGGAAGTTGTTGTTCAGCTCCTAGATAATTCTGCTTCTGGGGCAAACATGTCTATTTTGACCTCATTTAAAAAAAAAAAAAAAAAAACAACCCAACTTGCATTTTATCATTTACTATTCTTTCTGCCAGCATCTGGGGAGAGCAAACACACTCTCCTGTCTCGACAATGAACCTTGCAGAAAAGGAAAGTTAACATTTCTCCCTCTCATCCCCTGTGTACGCTGTATAGTAACAGCGCTCAACACATGGAAGCATCTTACATGGTCCATTACGTGTGGAAGACATTTTGGCCAACGTACGAGCTGTCCAGCGGTCCCTGAACATCACAGACGGTAATTTACAGTCTTCAACCCTGGATTGGTGCTCTGGCTGTTACAGTTAGTGAATGATAGATGTTGATGCCCAAAGCATTTGAGCATTTTAAGTCAAGACCCTCCCGTATCTGTTGATTTAAAATATCTCCCACGCCGTACGGGACTGTGCCGTTAGGGATCTTTTTTCCAAGACAATTCTTGGTGTGACCATGCTCTTCGCTGGGAATGTTGGTGCTCTCTAACTCAAGAATGTATGATTGTTTACAACGGTTTGTAGTGAACAAATTCCCCTAGAAAAAACTATGCTAGCAAAGCCAACCGTTCAGCTGAAGGATTTCATCTTCTAGGAGACGGGCTTTACACTAGATGTTTTAATCCTTAAAACCAGAAAAGGTCTGTGTTTATCACCAGTCGCGCACTGATTCATCAGCAGGCTATTTTAGAAAGTCCTTTTGCAAAATTACTGCATGTATATGCCTCTATCAGTGGTTTATTTCTCAGTATGCACATCGCTGCAGTGTGATGCACAGTATCTATTCAGCACCAGCAATCCTAAGAGGAAAACTAAAAATTACTCTCTGATATTACAAGCATTAAAAGGTTATTTGTATTGTTCAGTCTTCAAACAGGTTAAAACTCCCTAGAGCTCATGGTGTCATCAAAATAAACAGCTAACAAATTGCCTCTCACAAGAGCTTTTGCTTTTGAGATTGTTATGACAATGTGAAAAACATTGTTACTGAATGAAGTATTTTAAAATCAACTGCATTTTCTGGGAAATGAGTGTATGTATGTGGGAAGATTTGAGGAAGAGATTCAACATTTTTCAGGACGAAGGTGATGGTGGGTTTTTTCAAAGATGAAGACAGCATTATAAAATTTGAATAACTTGTTTTTTATGACTATCTGTTCTCCAACTTTTGACAGGATAAGTAAGCATATGAAAATCTACTTTAAAAAAACCAAACAGATATCCTTCTCATTACTCACAGCATCATTAGTCTGAACCTCTGGCATGACTGCGTGCAGAAAAGTTCTGTGTCCTCCACGCTACACCTGTAGCATGATCCTATTCAAGAAAAAAACTAATTGCAGTAGGTATACTGGTAATGTGAAAAAAAAAAACCAACTCAGATTCTGACCCTGGGTTCCCCAGCCATCACATACAGTTTTGCTTTGGACAGGCTGAGCTGTGCAAAGCCAGGTAGGGTGGGAAACCAGACCCTGCCCGAGGCTGCAGATCCTTACAGCTGGGTGTAATCTGGCACCAGAGCTCCCCGGTTCCAAAACAACCATAAGGGAAGAGAGCAGGAAGGGGAAAAAAGGACAAATTCCTCATTTTTCAACCTGCTCAGCTTCCTGAACTGGCTTGTCTTGAACACCAATGCAAGAATGGTCAGGAGAGAGGCAGACGAAGGAGCAGGGATGGGAAGATCTACCAGGCACAGCCACAGCAATAAAATTACCCACCATAAAAACCACATCCCAAAGCCAGGAGAGGCTCAGCTGAGGGGCCACGTTCAGCTCACAGAGCAGGAGTGAGATGGGGCCCCGTCGTGGCCAAAACCCGCCACGGGGACCGTGCAAGACGGAACCATCCTGACACGGGGCAGACGGATCTCCGCTGCTGGAGTCAGCACCGCCTCGGAGCCAGTATGGTCCCATTGGCTTCAGCCCTTCAACTCTCTGCTGAAGCATCCTTACCAGTAACAGGCAGAAAACAAACTCCATCCCTACCCCAGGCATACGTTGAGGATGAATTGAGGCTTGTAAACATCATCAGACAAACAGTGGCATGGGCTAAACCATGTGTGTTCCCTGAATACTAATTTTATGAGCTTTTTTCTCCTTTTTAAATGCGTACAAGTTAGTTCCTTCTAGCACAAGCCAAAATTTTAAAGTTCCTGGAACCTCCTACTGCCGGTGGAAACAGTCACAGAGCACCTATAAACTAAATACATCTCACAAATACGAAAAAAAGCCCTTTTTATACCAGGACTTGATACAAAATCCATTCTTAGCAACAGCCATTTCAGGTCAAATCATTAAATAAGTGTTTTATGTTAACTTCTCTGGCCAGGCTCTCTGAGTAAGATGACAATATTACATGCAGACGGTGGTTTGGAAAAAGTCCAAAAATAGCATTACTTGGTTAGGAAAATGTGTTATACAGGACGGTGATATGAGGAATGGTGTTCCAGGTATTTTTTTCTGTCGTCGTAACTAAATCATGCTCCCTACCATCCGTACCAACAAACACCTGCATTTCAGCTTGGATTCGTTCGGCATCTGTAAGGTCGCCTACTGTGGTTTCCAAGTTGACAATTACAAATAAATTAGGGGGTTTTTTTTAAAGAAATGCATTTGGGTAAGGGCAGGGATGCTCCCCTGCCGTGATTTACAGAGAAGCGTTGAAGCAAGAAACATGCCTCCCTGTTATCATAGTGCTGCACAAGCTGTCCCCATCCCAAAAATATTTGGTGGTAGCAAAGGAGCAACCTTAGCATCGCCTCATCTCCTCCTGCTGCTGGGGCAATGCAGGGGAGGGTAGTGCAGGGACAGATTTAGCAGGGACAAGGACATCAGGGCATCTCCGCTGGCCCGTGCAGCTCACGAACCTCCATCCGTGGCGGTGACCCCACCAGCGGCTCCTCTCCCGCCCCGTCCTTCTTCCCCGCTGGGGGTTTGTGTCCTGGTGGGACTCCGCCAGCCTAATTCGCTGCTTTGTGCTCGTGGGAAAGCCCAAAGTCCATTTTAATGAAAAGCCTGCAAGCTCTGCATTCAGCAGCAGAAAGCGCAGCAGAAATTTGATGCACCAAAATGACTTTTTTTTTTTTTTTTTCCCCCCATCTGATTTTTACTCAAAACTGCTCTGCAGATCCCTCCCACTCCCTGCTGTCCCCAACCCCCTTGGCATTCCTCACCGTATGGAGGGTGAACAGGGAACACTGAAACTCCCTGACCTCTTTCTCTGCTGTCACATTCAGGGGAAATGACCGAGTACCTCACTGCATCCATTTAGCAAAAAGTCACATAACGTGCCCAAAATGAGCAAAAATCATACTAGAGATACAGCTGCCGTAGTCCTCCTCACTCCCTCAATTTTCTGACGTGACCCACTTTTGATGTGGCACGCTTCCAAAAGAGCAAGCCAGACGCAAGAGATAAAACAAGACCTTACATTCATCAATATATTTGCTGTAAGACCCTGGCTTAGGGACCGGTTTTATGTTTAAGCACAGACTTAGTACAAGGGCTGAGCATGCAGGCAGCCTGTCCTGGTTTCGGCTGGGATAGAGTTAATTTTCTTTCTAGTAGCTGGTGGAGTGCTATGTTTTGGGTTCAGTATGAGAAGAATGTTGATAAGACACTGATGTTTTCAGTTGTTGCTGAGTAGTGTTTAGACTAAGTCAAGGATTTTTCAGCTTCTGATGCCCAGCCAGCAAGAAGGCTGGAGGGGCACAAGAAATTGGGAGGGGACACAGCCAGGGCAGCTGACCCAAACTGGCCAAAGGGGTATTCCAGACCATGGGACATCACTCAAGAAGGTCTCCATGCTCATGCAACAGCAGGTTTCCCTCTTTGTTGTGGTGCATTTAAGAACTCAAAGCTCTCCTCTCCTCTAGTGCCAGCTCAGAAAAAAAATCTCTTATCACCCCCACCCCAAATCACTCCTCTTTCTGCTGCAAACAGTCCCAGCAGACCAAGGAGTCTCCACAGGGTCTGGTCTTTTGCAGGCAGGACAGGTTGGAAGCAGAAGATCTTAAAATACATAAGCTCTGGATTAACACAGCACAAAAGCGATGCCACAGCACTACGGAGCCAAGCCCTGAGCTGCAGCGTGCATACCCAAACATGGGCCAGCGTTAATGCTGCTTGTGCATTGGATGCCAAGAAGTATAAATTCTTTTATGTGGGTTTTTAGCATGTGATGTTATAGCTCTAAACTCATTAATAAGTCTTATAATGCAATAAAAACATAGAGTGTCCTTTCTCCTCTGCTTTTTAATTGATCAACTGTGAATTTTTATCCATGTGCAAATGAATAGATAAATTGTTCAGTTAGAGAAGAGCTAGATGCTGCCAAAGGCCAAGATAGCATTTAAAACTAGTATTTTGTGTCATTAATCCAATAGCATAACCCTTATAATGAAGTTTCATGTGAGCCTTTTGAGATGTTATTTGCATACTCCACAGAGCACACCTGTGATAAAATCCGTTACAGAAATTGTAGTCAGCGGGTGGTTTTTAGAAGCTTCCTACTTCTCTAGCACTGGTGTGCACCCTCATTAATGTGCCTCAGTAATGTGATTTGCAGGGTGAAAAAAAAGGAAGCAGCTGTTCTCCAAAAAAACGGAAAGTCAAAAGATCCTTCCCTCCACCACCAAAAATGATGAAGAGGGAAAGCAGGCGAGGAGAAATCATTTTGCTAAAATAAATGAGAGCAGAAATAGATGCGAGAGGACTGGCTAGAAAGAGGTGGGAAACGATCCAAAGCCAAGCTGGGGCAAACAAAAAAAAGCAAGTGGCCAAGAATAAGTGTGCCCAGGCGCAGACTAAGACAGAAGAGACCCTAGACGAGCTCTTTTCCATCTCTATTTAATCTTCTTGAGTGCCAGTAGATGTCGGACTCTAGACTTGGCATCTCCTCATCCCACCCCGTAGACTCTTCCCCTTCGAGGTCAGGGCTTTGTGGGGCAGCATCTCCCCGCGCTCTCGGCTGAAACCTGTTTCGCCCGTGCTCCAGAAACGAAACGCACCTCTTCGGGGCACCCTGGCTCTCACCTCACAGCCTGCAAAGCCCAGCCTAACTGGAGAGGATGGCAGACAGCAGCCCGAAAGGTCACGAGGCTTTTTCTGTTGTCGTGGAGGAGTCTGAAAGCAGCATTATTTAACTCAACCGGCCGCTCTTAACAAAAGGGACATTGTTTCTCTGGATGATTTCTTCTAGGAAAAGCACGTGTGTAAATGTGGGAAACTCAGACTGGCAAGGCAGCGAATGTCAAAGTTTAGTCTTTTTTCGTAACCTCCAGAGTTTTGGATGGACCTGGACCCACGCTGTGAGAGACAAGTCTCCAGGCCAGAATCTCCACCTCCCTCTGGGCAGTGATACTCGTTGCCGTCAGCTTTCCACCCAGCTAACGCGCAGAACCACTCGTGTACCTAATTACTTACGTAGCCGCTAACGTTGTCCTCCACTGCTTTAGGGTACAGCTCGCGTCACGTACCATTTCTTATCTCCTGCTTGAGTAGGATCACTGCAAGAGGGGAGAATTCATTGGGTTTAACCTTGTTATTTGGGATATTTTCTTGCGGATGCTAATTAGCCAGCCTTGTCCACACCGGGGAGGATATACCAGTACACTCCCAAGCCCCCATAAGACAGGCATGCCTCATATAGGAAAGGGTGGGGAAAAAAATGCCACAAGCCAAGGCTTTCTCAGAGACCATTAAAGTGTTAGGGTACAAGATTACATTAGGACGAGAGAGGAATTAAGATTCTTGCAACAAACCCATGATTAAGACAGTTTTAACTTAACAAGGGCTAGTGCATACAAATATTTGAGTGTTTGAATATCCCTTTCTAGTAACTGAAACTCCCGATATCTTTGCATCAGTCGTGGAGCCTTGGTTAACACTGAAAGGCACCAAGAGGAAGCAAGCTCTTTAGGGAGGCAAAACCAGAGGAAAATTTATCCATAGGCATAAAATTAACTATTATTTCCATTGCACATAGCTGGGGTTTGAACATTATTTATTTTCAGTTCAGATGCTGTGGTGTTTGTGAAGACACAGCTGGTAGTGCGGTTTAACCTTATTTTTCTGGAAAGCTAGTTGTTTTATTACTATCTATTTGATCTCTTGTGATTACCATAAAGCATGCCAAGAGCTTTGCAATAATTATTTGCTTATGGAGAAAACTTAAAGCAAAGAGACATCCTACGATTGCATTAACCCTCGCACAGCCAGATGCAATGCTACTTAGTGCCAGTTTTGGCACAACCTAATTGTAACAAAAAGTGCTTTAGGAACAGTCTAGCTCCATCTTGCATGCCCACCTGAAGATGACGCTCTTCATTTAGGCTGACAAGCTCTGTTAAGTTATGCTATGTGTACCTCATGCATATTAAAAAAAAAGAACAAGAACAGAGCAATCAGAGGATTTTTTGAGGGGATATCTTCCCTCTCCTGGTGGGCACAGCGAATGTGTTGGCTCCCATCACTCAGGGACCACCAGGGACAAAAGGGCAGCAGGATGGCAGCTCTTTGGGTCAGATCGAAGAGGATCAGCCCCAGCCCACAGCGTGCAGAAAAGCAGGAGGAACCTAAGGGTGTGGACAAATAAGAGGCTCAATGAGATGACTAATCCATCACCCATGGTCCTGTTGGCTATTCGGCAAGGTGCCGGCACACACTAGCCTGTCTCTGGGTCTACCCAGACTTAGACCCCCACAGTCAGTGGCCGATTCATTTCTATGCGTTCCCCATCTTTTTAGCACAACCCTGTTGAAAAACCCTTAAAACGAAGAATTTCTCTCCAGCGCCTCCAAATGCAAGGACAGAGTTCAACATTAAAACCCCAGAAGTTACAATTTGCAAGCAGATGCCCCGTGGTGCTCTCGTGGTCACTGGCTGGGTTTTGTGAGTTTTGTCCCCGAAAAGAACCAGCTCCTTTGTCCAAATAACTGGAAGAATAGGGAATAGAACAAAAATACTCCAAAGACCCCCTACCTCGGAGCTAACCCCATCCTCCTCTGGGTGCAGACCACCAGCTCTTGCCCCACGGCTGCCGAGCAGACAGGGGGGCCAGGCCAAACCGGGTTGCTCGCCCTTCCCTTGGCTGGGGGAGCACCAGGACGGTGCGGACCCCCCCACCCCAGGCACCTCCTCCTGCGGGGAACCGGGTGGGCGCTGGGGCAGGGGAGGCTGGTGGTGGGCACAGAGCAGCCCCTCTGCCCATTTCCCCAAGTCGAGCCATCCGTGTCCGCGTTTCCAACATTTCCTAAGCCCCGTGAGTCCAGGAAATCCCAAGCGCTAACCAATCGCTCATTATCTTAAAACCAAAAAATCCTGTTAATGGCTTTACCTCATACCCTGCAGCTCTGGAAACCTGCCTGGCTCCTTCTTGAGTTACTTACTTCAGCTGATGATTTTGGCAGGATTTCCCCCCCCCAGATCTTGGCTACTGTTCCTTGGAGAAACTGCGCCTAACCCTCTTGCGCTGTGGTTGTCCGTCCTCAAGCTCGGCTCCACGGGGCATTTATTCCTGCACTGTTCATAGACTAAAAACTGAGCAAGCAATTAGTGCAACACACAGAGGCTCGCAGGCACCTAAAGCCAATTAACGACTTCACCGTGTGTTCATTAGTTAAGAAAACGTTTCCGTGCATATCCATATAATAAAAACACTGAGAGCGTTTAAACCTGCTTTCCATAGCCTAGTTTAAAAACTAAGTTTTATTGCAGTGGTTCTCCCATGACAAGGCTGAAAGGCACAGCCCTCCCTCCTGTGAGTCCTTTAAAAAAGTTTAATAAAGTTCCCACTTAAAGCATCTCTTGTGCCATTATCTGGCATGCAATACACAAGACAAAAACCTTCACAGCCAGCATCTTACTCTTAATTAAAAATATTGTTAGGGTTTAGTTTGGGGCTCTTTTGAAGGTCGGTGGGTTTTAATGACCATCCTCGTTTCCAACGCCAAAAGCTGAGCATGAAGCCAGGCACAGCCGGGGGACAGAAAGCACCTCGGCATTTCAGGCTGAGGCATCATCCATCCAGAAAGCAGATAGGGATGTAGGATGGGGTCTTGATTCCCCAAAAGTGGGCATTTGCACCAGATTAAACATAATGGGCTTCTATAGTTGTCTCCTGTGTGTTTGGGCTCCGTTCAACCGTCTTTTATTAGGTGACACCTTTGGGGAGTTGTGTCCAACCGAAGTTGCCCATGATTTGCCCTTCCTGGCGTTGGGTATAACCACAGAGGGGTTTCAGCCGGGATCAGCGCTAACCCCATCAGCGCCTGTTGCTTCCTCAGCTGCATTTTGAGCCAAATGGCTCAAATAGGGCACTAAAATGCTGTTTTCAGGAGGAGTGGACAACCTAAAGGTGGGTGCCCTGTTGCATCAGCTGCCACCATCCCCAGTGCAAAACCCACTGGCAATGGTGACAAAGATATTGGAGACCAAGCCGTACCTCCAAAAAGAATGAACTGGGATTTCTTTATCCCTCCTGAGACAACAAAGACACATAATACTCTTGGGGGGGCTCAGATAACTTGCCCCTTCCAAATTGTACTTGCAGACCTGTTCTTTACCCTACCACGTGTCTCCTTAGAAGACCAGGTGCACTGAAGGACTTGGATCTCTCTTGGTCCCCGCTCACAGCCCATCACTATTTCCTCTTCGTTCCAAGTTAACAGCACAAGCAAATCTGGGAGTCCTGCTCAAAGTATGCCAGCTGCCTCATAATGACGTACGAACAAAGAAAATCCATGTTCCCAGACCTGGCATCGCCCAGCAGAACAGCCTCCTCTTTGTGGCTTCAAAGAGCCCAGCACTATTTATGGTATTTCAGTTTCTATTCTTCAGCAGTTTCATGTTCATTGAAAAACAACTTTCTAATTTTGTAATGCCACACAAAGAGCACAGACGGGATGGATTTGTCAGCTGCTCCTGCCTGTGAGAAACAGAGAAAACCAATAATTTTACCACCAAGTCTTCCATCAGCGGACCGTTCCTCCCCCTTCCCCAACATAGATCTCTCCTCCCACCGATGAGCTTTTTCAGGCTCTACCTTTGCAGGTGGACGAGTACTTCACCTCTGGCAAAGCACTTCCTCAAGGGCCATGGTCACTTTGGGAAGAAATGCACAGGGCAGGACTCCCAGAAGGTCATTTTACATTTCCAGGCTTGGAAAGAACTGGAAAGCCTCATTGACAGCTGGGGTTAAGGTTTTTCAAGAGGAGATCAGCAGAGCTGTTGCATTCTTGGGTTGTCCCAGCTTGCTACAGCTCTGCTTACCCATACTTCTGCCCATACTTGTTTTGCTGTGCACAAGACTCCAGCCTCTCAGATAGGGATGAGGAGCAGCACCGCGGTGCTGCCTCTTGGCCGGCAAGCAGGGATTGATAACCACCCTCATCCTGGGGCCAAGGACCATCAGGGATCCTCCATCCCACCACCCCACGCATTTCCCAACGCCCGTGGCAGAACACATTTTTTTTTAAGCATTAGCTAAGTACAAGAATACAAGTAGCTGCACTATCTCTGCCACAGATTTTTTTTCTGCCTGACAGTATCAAAATTTGTGTATTCAAACCTAAGCCACATATGCAAATGATGGAGCAACGAGCTGAATCGATCTCCAGCCATTTGCTTGGCTCTTAGTGCTTCAGCAGCGACAGAGCTCAGCCACACACATCCCTCCCTCTCCCTCCACGGACAGAGAGAAGAAATTGAGCTTTTTGTCTTCTTCCATACACCGGTTTGTTTCCCAGCTGAGGACAACTCCTCACACGAAGTCACCGCACTGCCTGAAGTGAAGGGGCCATTTCTTTTCCCCTGTGAAAACGCTCTGCTGCGCCCAAGCTCACTTGAGCTTCAGGCTGTAAAGTCACAGCCAGTGACTGCTGGTTTTCCTGTGGTTTTGCTTCACTTAAAACCAACTTCAGATGGTTAAACACTTGTCATTTAAACGGTTTGCAGCAGGGTTAGCTCTTACCTCACTATAGTCTCAGATGGGGTTATTAAGAAAAAAAAAAAGGAGAGAGAAGAGTGGCCCACGCTCATCTGACACTGATCTGGTGCACCTGCAGGTCCCTGGCAAGTGGGATGAGGTGAGGAGTGCTCTTGCTCTTCCCCAGACGTAGCCCCAGCTCCAGCCCCAGGTGACTTACCATTTCTCTCGCAAAACCAACACAGGGCCGCTGTGGGGCTGCTGGGCACGCCAAATAAGTCAGCTAACCAAACAGAAAACCAACCCCACCGAAGCAAAGCACAGCTTGGGGGGTACCACGTACATGGGTCGTCACCAGCTCCCACCCAAGGGCCAGGAAGGGACATGGGGGTAGAGAGAGAGGAGTCACCCTTTGGGCTGCAGCCCACGGTTACACCACATTTAGGGGGGGGATATGAAACCACTCCGTCCTTCCACTGCAACCTCGAGGACCCACCATTCCTTCGGGAAATCAAGAGAATCGCTGCATTTCAGAAGCGAGCTAACTCGTTCTTGCTGGTTTCCAGAGCATCCCTGAGCTTCCGAAGGAGATTGTTCAACACAAACATCTCAGTCCCACAGGGGCCATTCTGGCCAAATGTGCTCTCCTTTCTCAGTGGACTACATAAAGCAATAGATAGATTTTTCAACCTACTTTATTCACACTGTTGCGTGCTGCAGCTCTCATCTCCTTGATGGCTGCAGCAGTTCAGTGTGAGGCAAAAAGAGACTGAGACATGCTATATGCTAATTTAACATGTTTTTTCCCAAACCCAGCCCCTATGTTTGTGAACTTCTAAGACAAAGTACTGTTATTCTGCAGCTGCTATTCCCATGCAAAGTCAATCTGAACCTGAATCTTACATTTCTCTCACAGAGGTTTATCTCCATGGGCACCATTAATGTTGGTAAAAGTGGACTGGAAAGACATCCAGCCAAATCATGATGCACATGTCCAGAGTGAGACCATAGCAGTTCCCTGGCTGTAATTTACTGCTAAGTCTCTGCTTTTTTGCAAGGAAAAGAAATGGCTACCAGTACTGATTTTGCTGTCACTATTAGTGACACTTCATGGGAGTGAAAAGGTATCTTTTAAGTACTGATTTTCAATTTTTTTCATAAAAACTTCCACATTGCAATACTTCATTTTTAAAAGCCCAGTGGTCGTGGGGCATCTTTGAGCACCAAGGAGACCTTTGACTTTGTGCAACAGCAGACACCTGGGTAGGAGGGATCCTTGGAGGGCAGCGGTGAGAAAGGGACTTCGCTGGGGAGCAGAAAGGTCTTTGGGAATGGGGTTGGATTTAGGTGCTGACCATGGGCCAGCACTTCCCTCTAGCAAGGTCCTGGGTCTCAGAGCCTAAATTCGGCTCATTGCGCTGCTTGTAGGCAGCTGCGGCTCCTTGTCTCAGGCATCTTCCCCCCCTCCCCAATTTCAGCATCTCATCTTGCAGAAACAGAAGTCTTTGTCAGCGAGAGCAGCAATGCGGTCAGTAATTTAAAAGCCTTGGAAGCCTTTCCACAGGCTGGAGAAGTTTTATGATCAGCTGCTGCCAATATTCGGTCACAGAGATGGGCCCCCACCCCAGATCTTGGCTGCAGACCTGTGTCCTCAACCAGTCACAGACTATGGGCTTGGAGCAGAAATACTGGAGGAAATCCTAGGGTGTATGTTAAACACAGAAAATCAGAATAAATGCTCACAACAGTTTCTTTTAACCCTCACCTAACACGTGAACTTAATCCAAAATTGAGAACTTGGATGTCGCCTGCAGGGGACCGAGGAGCAACTTGGCCCACACACGGTGCACGGGAGCAGAATTTGGCCCGGGATGCTGAAATCTGCCTCTCAAAGTCAGCACATGTTTTGGGGTGAAAGAAACCCAAAACAGGCTCAGAAAGGAATCACAGCTGGGGGCTGCACCCGAAAAGGGAGGAGGCACATCTCCGGTGAGTCACCTCCTCCTGGAAAAGGGATGCTTGCTTGCAAGGCGTCTTTATTTCAAGCAAAGTCACTCACTCCTGAGTCACGCCAGAGCAACACTACACGGCCGACCAGGCGGAGAAAAATGTTCTCGCAGCCTCTTCCAAGCAGAGCGGGTGGCAAGCGCCGTGACATCGTCCGTCTGGACCCCCGGTCCTTTTCGGAGAACCCTTGCTCCTCTCTGAGTCCTAAAAACCCCAAAGCAGATGGCAAAGAGGTAGAAAAGGGGCCTGGAGTTCAAACTGGAGGGGCTCAGCTCCCCGGGAGGGACGCGGTCGCCCCCCCCGCAGTGAGTCAGGGTCCTGGAGGACACCCAAACTCCACCACCCCGGCTCTCGTGCAGCTGCTGAGGCCAATCCCTCCGGCCACAGGAGAGCCTGCCAGTCCCAATTCCCGTTAGCGAGAGTAATTAATCCGGGGGGGGGGGTGTGCGAGGGAGGAGCACGAGAAGCAGGAGAGAAGATGGAGTTGGGGGGGGACTGGGAAGAGAATGTCTCCCAAGAAAGCCAGAAAAGCACCTACACATATTATGTAAATAAATAACTACTTTTCTGTCCCAAATTTTGTCACGCGTGAAAATAGACCCTTTTGCTGTGGCTGCTGATGTTTGGGGGGGGATCTCAGCACCTGCAGTCCCCGGGGCAGGGGGCAGACACTCCTCAGAGACCCCCTTCACGTCAGGGGGGAGGCAAGGAGAGAGCTGCAGACACCCACCCGCCGCCCCTTCCACACGCCCTGCAGACCCAACGGCCAAAAAGCCCCAGATATTGGGTAACTTTAGCATCCCCAAGGAAAAGGCAGGATTCCTCCCCACGCACACCTCGAAACTCTCTATTTCCTTTCACTGAAGCATCTCGTAGCCCTCAAGGTTGCAAAGTTACCAAAAAACATAAATGGGAGGGACCGTTTCTGCATGGTTTATAAAGAGAGAATACCTGAGTGTATGTAGAAGGAGAAACCATCCACTTGAGCGTACTTGCCCAGGAAAAGGACCCATGTGGAGCCTATTATTTCAAACCACCATCATATTCCTGAAATTGCTAGTGACTTGGGTTGATTTGGCTTGCAGACGGGGAATGCTAGGAGAGACTCTCCCCTGGGGTCAGGCGTAGGAGCTTGGGGTCTTTTGACCATCACTGCAGAACAGCCAGGAACCTCAAGCACGATGCTGGCGCTAAGTCACATCACCTTCTCGTTCGGGTCGCTGGGGTTTCACAGTACGGAGTCAGCAGCTTTCTCAGCTCCGGTTAAAGCAAGTACTGAGCTAAACAGGAAAAAATCGTCTGAAGCCAAGCCTTTAAAAGCTGAAATGACTGTGGCTTACATATAATCCACCACTAAAGTAGGTCTTGATTTTTATTGAGCTGGCTCTCCGGTGCGCATTCCTGCATCGGCTGCTTCAAATTGCATCAGGCGCGAGCGTCACACTACGACTTGTTTGCAGCTTGGTCTGCGGCTTGGTTTCCGAAGGAGCGAGCCGACAAGCCAGGTAGATTCAGTCTTTCCATGCAGCAACAGCCTTCTGTCAATATTTGGGTGTTGTTTGGGCAAGCTTCTGTTAAAAGCAGTTTATTTTTCCCAAAGCTTTGGCCACAAACTAAATACGCTAGAAGGGGCAAGACTCACAAGGCCTATCCATCACCTTCTTTCCTCTGGATGAGTGACAGTATTATTAACACTTTAATCCATATACCCAGCGGATCTGAACGTGATTCAGGACCCATTTCTGCCAGCCCTCCTTTGATGGTACCAAGTGAGGGTACCCAAGACAGAGGGCATTGGGCTTTTAGTGGGTTTTCATTCCACCTTTCCTGAACCTCCCTTTACCTACTGGTAGATGGAGGAGGAGTGGTTTACTTCAGCTGGAAGAGTTTGGGGTCAAACTCCCTTTAAACCAAGAAGTTAAGCCCCAAAATGGCTGGACGTTGTACCCAACAATTTCAGCAAAACTTAGAAGCCGATAGTGATGCTTGCCTGAATCTGCAGGGAGTTTGACACAGCGGTGGATAGCTGTAGGGCCCCAAAACAAAGGCATCTTTGCTCCCTTTGGGGATAGCCAAGCATCCTGGGGTCTTTTCTTCCCACAGCCCAAAAGAGGATGAGTTTGCCCAGGTGGCAGAGGCAAGGTCCCATGGGGACTGCAAACAGAAGCAGCAGAGAAGCACTGACCTGATGAAATGTATACGTGCACAGACCATATAAATATATAGCTTTTTTTTTTTCCAACTTCTCCTCTGGTTTCATGAAATTAGATGAAGGCATCAAACTGGGCTCTTCATGTAGGCTAGGAAATCACTCACCACATGAACTGGGGCCGTCTGGAGATTTTACATCTTTTTTCCATTAGGAACAAGAGACTGTTGTAATTCTGGCACTGAGATGAGCTGAGGGCATCAGTTTCCATGCAAATCCCTATGATATCAGCCTGATTATGGGGAAAATAAAAGTTCGACAACACAGCAGTTGGAGAAAACCCAAAGAATAGGCAAAATGAGAGGCCAAGCCCTTGTCTGAGCAAAGCTAAGAGTTCAGTTTTCCTGCGTCCTCCCTTTAGCATGGTCAGTTTGCAACCACACGTCGCTACCATATAGAGGTGTTCCTTCCTGATAAAAAGTCTACATTTGCAAGGCTGGCAGGTCTGTCATCTTGCCATTTGGCTCGCACAAAAGCCAGGAAAAATAAATATTTATCTTGCAAGTATTTATTACAAGAGGCAAAAGATACAATGGAACTGGATTGACTTTGGGAAACGGCCTGTAAGCTGTAGAGGAAATCATCTGAAATGGTATCAGTGATTTAACAGACTCATATTGCACATGCATTTTTACATACAGATATAAAGCAGGAATTACGCTTTTGGGAGACCAGTTTCCAGTCTGTTAGCATGGTACTGCATCCAAAGACACTCTGGTTTGTGTAGCTCTGGCTGTGGAAGCTCTTCACCGAACTCTGTTATATGGTAGAAGCTAAGAAAGCAAACCATCACAGCCCCTCGAAATCCCACCTGCCCTTTCCCTGCTTCTGCAGCTTCATCTCTGCTACTGAGCTCTCATTTTAAGGACCATCACTGTCATATTTCAGGCCAAGCTTTTACATGACTCTGTGTATATATATATATATACACACACATATATATGCATGCCAAACCCCAAACGGAAAGGCTTTCCTTGAGGAACTGGATCAATTCAGAGTCTGTTTTCCATTTTGGCTGTCGTCATCGCCACACCAACTGCTCCCCCCTGGGTGGAAAGAGAGAAGCCTGAGAAATAAAAGCTGCCTGAAAACTTTTCGTCAGAAGCTAGGTGCATCCTTATGGTGAAACGATTTGAAACGGAGGCACTCTGAAAGTGAAAATTCCTGCATAACAAAATAGCTCAAGGAAGGTTTCCAGAAATGTTTGAGTGTTTTTATTCTCCCTCCCCTCCATTTCATGAGGTGCTAACGATGGCATGTCACAAGATGGCACAGAAGCTCAACTGTCCTATTGTATTTTGAGTATCAGCCAATACTCAGCACCAATTTAAACCACCTTTTTTTAATGTCAGGCTTCCGTTACACGGGAGCCAAGAGACATTTCAAAACAAAGATGTTATTCAAAACGCATAGGGAAAGCTGCCTCTTCGGCTTGGTAATGTAAAATTTATTTTTAGTCAAAATGAAGTTTTTGGAAAGGTCACCAAGAAAGCACAATTGGCAGATGCTGAGGTTAGCTGAATGACTCCTTCTTATTTAGCCACCCAGCCACGAGGACTAGGGAAGAGTGGCAGATAGCCCGGCCATCGCTGGGAGAAAAGCTTGTTTTAGTCTTAAACACAAGCCCATAGACTCCGGAAATTAAATGTGAGCCATTGTGGATATGTCATATTAAAGAAATACTAAAACGGATCTGACATTTTAAATATTTAGATATTTTCCAGTCGAGATTGCTCTCTATTTTGGTGCATGTTCCCTTTCCCTCCATGCCCATCTCTGATAGGCATAAACAAAGCAGCCCATACACCCAGGGCCCATCCTCTGAAGTTAAGGCATTTAATCACAAAGAAAAGAAAAAAAAAACAACCAAAACAAACAACAACAACAGACAGCAAATTCCAGTAATATGGTGTCAATGCTCTTAATTATAGAAATCTATGTGGGAGAAAATCCTCCCAAAGATGCAGACTGAGCTGCTGATATAGCTGGATATTTTTTTTTTCCTAAGGGGTAAAGAAAACAAAGAGCCCAATAAGGGTAAAATCTGGCTGTCTTTAGGTGCACATTTATTTATCATTATGTTTCATGATAGGAGAATTTAATGATCTGGGGAGAAAAGAAACTTTTTTCCCTGCCGCACAGTTCTTTTGGAGATTTTTTTGGTGATTTTTTTTGTGTGTACCATGGGAGTTTACCAAATCAGTTCCTACACCCCTACACACTTGCACTCTGCTCAGGATCATCACAGTCCTATTCCCACTCCGAACCATGGGCAATGCCTTAATGTCAGGCTGGAGGGATGGCAGCATTTTAGCACGAGCATTTCACGAAGATATCCACTCTGAGATCTGTGGGGAAATGTGATTTTATGGCACTCTAGCAAGGCATTTCACCCGAGGGAGAAGCAGAAATGAAATGCGCTGCTAAACACAGATGCTGAACAGAGATGATTTGACACTTCACCCCTGAAAACAGAGAGAAGGTAGCGTTACTGCTGCCAACAATGAGTTTTTCCAGAATTGGCTCTTTTTTTAAGAAGTTAACTATTCTAGTAAGATGAGGCCAACTGCAGTCCTGTGGAACTGAAATATCTGAGGGCGTTGGGATATTTAAACAAAATTTTCTGGTCTCATCCTCTTCTAAAAACACTGGTGACCAGCTGAAGCTGAAGCTGGTCTTTGCTGGAGCTGAAGGAATGCCTTAAGAAGAACATGGGCCAACATTTCGCAAAGACCCGCAATTAACACTTCTCAAGAGCTGGAAAGACTCCTCAAGTCAAAGAAGCCACCCAGGTATCTGCCTGTAGGGACTCTGGCCTCGTGGACACGACCATGGTGAAAAACCTCCGTGGCAGAAGGGCTCGAAGACCTCCCAAGGCAGCGCAGCACGTCTGCTACCCCCACCAAGCACCGCACGGTGAGGAAAGATGCAAGAACGTCCTTGGGAGAGTTCGCCAGCACCAGCAGAGCCCTCGGACTGCAGCTACAGGGAGTACCAGGAGATACAGAAAAGCTACAGCAAGGGGCGAGTTTGAAAGCACCGTGACTGATGTTTAAACTGACATCAGCGGGCCAAAATGGTACCCAAAATTATAACGGCACTGAAAGCAATAAAATGTAAACACACAGAATTCAGGGTATGTATGGATCAGCTTATACCCCTCAGTGTGCATTCAAAATAAACGTACGGGAGAATATTCACCTGGCACATTAGAGAATTTGGTGAGTATTAAACAAAATGGAGATGGTGCTTTGACCTGCAAAACCCAACAAAAGTGTGACCAGTGGCTCCAAGCAGCTCTGTGAAAAGCCAGAAACACAAGACTCATGCGAGGCAAAAATTTTACTTCCCTGAGGTGCAAGAAACGTGTTTTACATGTGAGGTTAAACTCGGCAAGCAGCACAAGAAGGTGGCTGAGAGGACGGGACTGTGCCACCACAGCCCTCACTGAAGAGAACTCGTCACAAGGACTTTTTGCCATCAGTTTTGCCCTCCTTAATTCTGACGCAGGTGCTTGGGAGATTAGAAAAGCTGCCAAGAAACTGCGTGCTTCCCACGTGGACGTGCTGCTTTAGAAAGCAGGTGAACTTCCAGGAGAGACACTGGAAATGGGAGGCGACTTGACAGCTCAGCTGGTGGGCAATCCCGGGCAACCATGCCATGGACCATGACCAGAATGACCATGGTAACTTCATAGAGGAGTCACAGAGTCATAGAAGAGTCTTATAGGAGTCATAGAGTCATGGAGGAATCGTAGAGGAGTCACAGAGTCACTGTCGTGGTTTAAACCCAGACGGTAACTAAGCACCACGCAGCCGCTCACTCACTTCTCCCCTACCCAGTGGGATGGGGGAGAGAATCAGGAAAAAAAAAAAGTAAAACTCGTGGGTTGAGATAAGAACAGTTTAATAGAACAGAAAGGAAGAGACTAATAATGATAATAATAACAATAATAAAACGACAATGATAATAAAAGCATTGGAATATACAAAACTAGTGATGCACAATGCAATTGCTTACCACCTGCCAACCAATGCCCAGTTAGTCCCCAAGCAGTGATTCAGCCCAGTTTGTATACTGGGCATGACGTCACATGGTATGGAATACCCCTTTGGCCAGTTTGGGTCAGCTGCCCTGGCTGTGTCCCCTCCCAATTCCTTGTGCCCCTCCAGCCTTCTTGCTGGCTGGGCATCAGAAGCTGAAAAATCCTTGACTTGGTCTAAGCACTACTCAGCAACAACTGAAAACATCAGTGTCTTATCAACATTCTTCTCATATTGAACCCAAAACATAGCACTGTACCAGGTACTAGAAAGAAAATTAACTCTATCCCAGCCAAAACCAGGACAGTCATAGAGGAGTCATAGAGGAGTCAGCATAACTACACTCACATTACGAAGCCAGAGTTATGCCTCACCAAAATAATATTTTTCAGGCCAGCTACCAAATTCTGCTACCCAGAAACCTAACAGCTGGGTTTGGTGAAGCTAATGGGATTCTCAACACCAATCACAGGTAAATCACCAGCAAATATAGTTTAATTCACACACAGACTTAAAAATATTAACAAGTCAGAGTGGCTGCTGGATGTATCTTTCCGCAGCACAAGTTCTGTGATGGCAAAACCTTACATTTTTTTCAAGCGCGTTAAATGAAGCATGCACAACTGGACACGCCAAGATTTCCTCCCTCTAACACAAAAGCCAAGTGTAAAACTAAACCTTTTCTCATCAGCATGAAAGAACATTAATTAAAAATCCTGCAGCTAAAACACCCTGCAAAGCGGACAGGGGAAACAGAAAACTACATGATCCAGGAGAGAAAGTGTGAAATCGGATCTCGGGAAACCCTCACACATAAAGCCCCTTTTCTTATTTTATTGCTTGTCGGTGCTCGCTGCTGCTCTAGGGCAGCCAAGGAGCTGCAGCTCAGCCCGACGCGCCGGCGGGGGGCAGGAGCCGGGCCACCCCACCGCCCCGTTTGGCCACCGAGGAGGGATGTGACGAGGGAGCTGCCGTCCCTCGTTACCCAGCGAGGCACCAACGATGGTGGGGAAGGCCAGAGTCCGGGAAAGAAGAGCCTAAAGGCTTGTTACGTACGCACGGTGTTTACTCCTACACTTCTCCTATGGCTCTATAACCCGGGGAGAGGGGGCCAGGTAGGATACAGGAGATTTCAAGTCCCGGAGAGACAAGCAGGGTCTCATTAGCTCGGCTCTGGTTCTGTCTGCTTTCTACATCTGAGGATACAGAAAAGGGTCTCGTGTCTCACAGCACTTTCGTACAGAAGACCACGTGAACCTTGAGCCACGGAAGGCAGTGAAGGAGGAAAAGAAGTCGGCAACCTCTGGCTGCGTCTCTCTCCTTTCCTCCTGCCTTTCCAGGGATGGTCTGGCTGCCGGGTGGGTTGTGATGCTCATTTTTTGGCCCAGTTTGAGAAGGGGGCACTGGAAGGAGGGGGTTTTCCAGGTACAAAAGAAAGTAGAGGGAAGAGAAGAGCTCATGGGAAGCATTTCATGTTGAGAGGTACCTTGCATGGTTGAAGAACTACACAGTCCCTGATGAAATGCATTACTGAAAACACCAGGCAAGGATACTAATGCTTTTTGGACACGTTTCTGGAAACTCTGTAACTTCCCCCTGCAATCAATGGGGCTGGAGTTACCCAGAAAAAACCACCAAGTTGCTTCTCTTAATTGGTTCAGTGAGGGCTGGGGAATGCCAGAGGCACTTGGTAGTGCAAGGCATTTCCTATGAGATTATTTAAAGCTGCAGATGTGCTGCGAGCAAGAGGGTCTAATTCTAAACTCAGCGTTAATGCAGGCTTCGGACCACTGATGATACCACCAGGTTCCTTTGACCAAACTTTCACCATCTCCAAGTTAGGGTTGCTGCATGCTAGAGAAATCTGCCTTACGCTTTAAAGTGGTATTTCTTAGAGCATGCCAAAGAGCTTTGAGACAGCTGACGTGTAGCTGCTAATGTGTAATAACTACCGTTGTATTAGCGGCACGTTGTACCAGCTGTCAACAAAATAAATTATCCAGGATACTATTTGGAGACTGAGAGCTGAGCTGTTCTGTTTGGCCTCTAAGAAAAACATGCATTTTGTTTCACGTCATAAACTCTATACATAAACAAACATAAAGCTACTGCTCATAAATCAGTTTTCCAAGAGCATAAAGCTATTAAACTATACACAGCCTTAAGAACTAGTCTATGAAGACAGATTGCCAAGGTCAGAGCTTAACGCTGCACGAGAGCCCACTGAAGTCACAGCTCGAAAGTGTGAAATATTTGTGGGTATAAGCTCTTAGCGCAACTCTGCTGCCAAGAGCCGTGGGGGAACAGCAACAAGCCCCATCCACCATCACGAATCACTCCACTTCTCAGAGAGATGAAGAAAAAAGCAGGGGACCCACTCAAGTTTAACCTAGATATTAAGCTAAAGGTCTCCTGAGGTGTTTCAGATAGTGTCCAGAAACTCCTATTTGCCATATATTCCTAGAATACTTTTTTTTAAAAAAAACCCAAAGCCTCCAGACATCCAACCAGCAACGGTTTGCCTGGCTTTGAGCAGGAGGCAAGGCATGTGAGCTGATGCAAGCACTGGTGGGGAACGGTGCAAGACAAGAGAGAATGTGCTCTGAGGGTACGTAAAGCCAAAGGGCAAACACCTGGAGATCAGCACCGCGACACCCAAGCACCAACCTGGGACTCCTCGTTATTTCCTAGGTCCTGCCAAATGAGTTGACGGGAGCTTCCCACCCTGCCCGACACGGTGGGAATCGGCAGGGAGCGCGGCGGCGGCGGTGAGGACGAGGAGTACGTTTCTCCTCCGGCTTGTTCTGGCAACTCTGCTTCATGCCGCGTAGCTCCCGTGGGTTTATCCTGCAGCATCTCAGGTGGGCTTAGTGCCCAAGCCGTGGTCCTGGCACACAGCGGTGCCGTGCCAGCAGGCGTTATCCTGCCCGGCACAGCGATGCCCCAGGTCACAGGGCTGAAGCGAGCTGCCGGGCTTGCACAATGTGATGCCAAGCCCCAAAACCAGGCAACCCTGGCCAGCTGGGTAGTTTTGCCTCCGCTCTTCCAGCCCCACAAACTGTTACGCTCTAAGGCCAGTCATAGGTGGGTTTATTTTGACAGATGTGCTTTTCTTTAGGCAGGTCATTAAGAAGCCCAAGTGAAAAGTCTGCTTTATCTGTAGTCTTTTACAATATTCGCTGTAGCAAAGGAACACCATTAGGGGATAATTCAGCCTCCCTCTCCTTCGTGTAAGGGCTATTGAAGCAGCCAAGGGCAACATCCTAACTTCAGTGTTTTACCTAAGTCAGGTGGGATTGGTCCTGACCTGATTTGATACACTAGCAAGATTTTTTTATTTTTTTTTTTTTGGAAATGCGAAGACTGCATATATACCAAAATACCATGATTTGGTTTTTTCGAGACAAGGGCAAAGTTCTTAATTATAAATACTGATCTGAAATACATTATAAACAGAACCGAAGGATGGCGGTCAGTATTACAGCCATGCACTATGGAGAAGGCAACGCTCACTTACAGCTTGAAGTCCATCTAAGCATCCCCAAGCCTCCCAGAGAAGCCAGTGAGCTCTGATGCCTTGGAAGAACGGAGGCACAGGCCGCTAGCCTGTAGTTTTTAAAAGCTGAACTGATGAGTATTTTAGTTTCCAAAACATAAACATGAAAAAGCAAAAGCAACCAAAGCATTAGCGTCCCTTTGTATTGACTGGCCTGTTTTAATCCCACAAGCCAATCTACAGCATTTAACTGATAGCTTCGAATCTCTAAGAAAGGAAAGGACCTTGAAAAGATCTGGTTTACAACTCTAAGCTGATGAGATATAGCAGCCAGGATCATCTTACATTATTGTGAAGTTATTTAGACAGCTAGAGCTGTTAGCCAGGCTGCAATGAAGTCAGTAATATAACACAGAAAACAGGAGTGTTCCCCATTGAGAATATGGAATTCGCGCTGTTAGTATGAAGAGCTGGATTTAGTTCAAGAGCTGCTGCCGTCATATTGGCTTTATGACACTCGCTTTGCTTCCAGACATCACAGCGTTGGAAGTTTCTCTCCAACAGTCTAGCAGATGTCATGTCTAGCACATTTAGGCACCTTCAGACAAATGAAATCTCACGTAAGACGAGCTCCAGTGTGGTGCAAATACCTCTCAGGTGGTCAACCGCCTCCATCTGAGTTCCTCTACAGAGACTCAGGCTGGGTGGACCTTTCCCACTGGTGAATTCTTTTCACTTCACATGGGGTGTGAAGCAGCTGGATAATGATCTAAAAGCAACAATTAATGATATTAACTAAAAAAATCTGTTTGCAGACACGAATGCTTCCCAGCAGGCAGAAGCGCTCTGCGTGGGTTTTCTTTTTGCAAGCATCCACTACTGCAACTTAATGAATCTCTGAAGCTCTGAACACTGTTCCTCCTCCTCTCTCTGATCCTTCGCATTAGACAACCCTGCTGAAAAATCAGTTCCACGCCCAGCGTGTACTGCAAAGCAAGTATCAGTAACGAAGGAGGAGGGAAGGCACCGGGACAACAGGCTGTAGGAGCTGGCAGGGGTTGAGCCCTTCCCTACATTCAAGCTCCGCCACTGCCAACACAACTGTTTTCCTCCCTCCCAAAAACTCACCTGGCTGTCAGAGCATCAATAGTGGCTACACACATGCATGAAGCCAGAAAAATCTCCTTCGGCTCCTCTCTCCCCCTTATTAAGGGCTCAGAAAAATGAGCACCTTAGCAAGCTTGTTGAGTTACCCCCTATCAGCTGAGCCTGGGTGATGGCACCTAGGACACACAATCAATAGCAAACCCAAGATAAGACACATTAGCTCAAGCCTCAGTGATGGAGGTTTAAACTAATTGATTTAACCTTGAATTTGCAGTTGGTAAAGAGCATATGTGCAAGTAATTGTTGCGCCTCACCTTACACACGTTAAGCTGCAGCAATACATCTGCTTAGTCTAAGCTCCTCGTTTCCATTTCTGGATGGATGGCGTTGGCACAACAGGGCTGAGACGCTCTTCTGAATCCAAATTCAGTATCACAGCACAAGAGGGAGGTCAAAACAAGGATTAAAAAGTCAGGCTGGTCCATCAGGACAGTGCAGCCTCCAGCAGTGCTCACTGGGGATAGAGTATCACAGGAACTTTTCTCAGCAATGCATTTTTCAGTGTCATATGTAATTAGATGATGAACTCAAGTCATAAGCATACTCCAGCAAAATGATATCTACTTTAGTGCCTTCCTTCTGACACAGCAAGACATCCAAAATAGAGCATAACAAACTGGAGGGAATTCAGATCAACAGCTCTGCAGAAGACACTCCCAGATTTTGCAGCCGATGATCTCCAGAACTGCTGTATAAGCAAGCAGAAGTCTCCACCTGTTCATGCACAAATAAGATTAAAAAAACCAAACAGATGGTGACTTAATCCCCCGCTCCATCCCCAACTGACATTACACAAAATGAGGAACACGCCTTGCTTTAAACCTTTGCTTATACCAGAAAAAATCTTCAAAACTGGGTGTCTGTAAGGACAAAGTACTACCATTCCAAAGTACTGTACTAATTTGGTGATTTCACTCTATAGAGACATCCAACTTTAAATACTGATTATAGGCCCAGAGTGTTCAACGGGATCAAGCAACAACTGAACATGCAGAGGGAAAGTGGAAAACTCATGCCCGATGCCCCAAACAACCCAACCTGAGGAACGGAGGAGCAAACCTCGTGATCGCTTGAGGTGGCCTCCTCTGAAACTCATGGCTTATTTAACACACACTCAGTTGGGGTATTCTGCCTTGGGGATGGTAACATCCACCATTCACCACCACTCGTTCACCCTACCAAAGAGCATTAAAAGGTAGAAAAACAGCCAAACCTGCTGCTGCTATTGAAGCAGCTTTAAAAACATGCCTTATGCTAATGATGTTTCTTAAAAGAAAAGCACAAGCTCGTCTCTGCTGTCCTGGTTCCCCTTCCCTCGGCTCCTGCTGAAAGGCACAGTGTCTCTCCCTCTCCAGGTAACAGCAAGTCCTATACCAGCCAAGGGAATCCCCCTTACTGGCTCTGCACAGCAACGCAACCCTTTGCATCTGGGACCAGGGAGAAGGGCCAGGCTCCCCTCTCAGTTTCAGAGAGGCAGCCAAGAGGATTTGCTCCTGTGTGTTCATAGTGTAGCGGCAGTGAATTTCTGAAGTGCTCGGGCTTTGCCAGAGCAAGCCTACCTTGCTGCTCAAAATGGGTTTCCTGCCAAACAGGTGCCTCTGAGAAGGTCCCAGAGCATGCAGAAGCACATCACTGTCTCAGACTTGAACCCTCACAGATTTTATAGTTAACCTACAGCAACATGAAACTTCACCCTCCTAAATCAGTTCTCCATTCCTATTCTAAGGGACAATTTACCAACTGAATCTGCAGTAGGAAACATTGAAGGTAGTTTTTTTGCTCTTCAGAAAAATACTCCACTGTCTTACGTTGCCCTTCTGCCTGAAAGAAGGCAAAAACCCACGCAACCACCTCAAGGTTGTTTCAGACTGATTAAAATGTACCCAGTTCAGAATTTCATTTTCTTACCAATGAATAAAACTGGAAAGATCATATGGTATTTAATAAGACCCAAATGTTCTGGTTAATTTTTAGAAAATCTAAAGCAGGGAGATGCATTTGCATCACCCTCATGGTATTCCCACTAGCAAATACACAGTAGACTTTCCCCTAGCTGCAGAAGGCAGGTCCAAATCCATCCTTTAAGGTCCCTACACAACTGGCTGCTAGCTGTGCCACAGGCAGACCCATCCTCCTCCAGACACAGACACGCTCAAAGATGATAACAGACCAAGGGGGCACAATATCTGAACCACTCATGCAATCGCTCACAAGCCTGCTTTGGTCAAAATACGACCCGGAGTTCAAACAAGCCCATCTCACTTGGTCTGAACAGATGAGAGAGCAATCACATGAGCAGCTCAGACAGCAGAGCCAAGTGTAATGCCTGCAGCAGCTGGAGGAGAGCTCACATAATGACATCTCCAGTGGCTAATGCATATGGAAAGAATCAGGTTCCTTGTAAAAATACAGGTTCACCTTCCACCCTCTCAGCATAACACTGATGGCCAGGAAGTCTTTTTAGAGTGGTAGACTGTTTTGGACCCAAGGGTCTGGTATCAGAAACATCCAGACACTTAAGTATTTTCTTGGTGCTACAAGATCTCCATACCTTTAAACCCATGGGCCTAAATGTCTGACCTCCCAACGAGTACTTCATGTAGAATGGTATGTAATTTTAAAGCTAGCTTTTACATGGGGTTTGAAATAGGTGTTATTGTTCAAATCTGTACTAAGTCAGTGTTATTTCATTTGTATTAAAGCAAATCTGAAGTAAGGGTTTGACGAATTTTATTATTTTCCCGATTGTATTAATTTTACACAGTACAAAATTCTCTTATTTAAGCAATTTGAACAGAAAAATGTGAAGTTCCACATGAAGCCAGCACTAACACATTTTGCCTAACAGGAAATACACCCTTATCAGATATTTTAAAGCTTGATGTCTTCAGTAAGAGCTTAATTTGTACTTATGTTTCAGAGTTCGCATGTTCATATGAAGCTTTCAGACATCTGGATTCCAGTTCAGGGTTTATTTGCATACAAAAATATATTATAATGGAAAAAAGCATTAAAAGTTCTCAACTATATAAAATTACAAATATATTTTCATAAAAGCAACTTTAAATTAAAATTCAAGCTATATTTTAAAGCAAAATACAGCTATAACAGTTAAGTTATCTTATTCCATCTGCTGCAAAGTAACAAAACTGATGTTGCCAGTTAAATACTTGTAGGAGTTTACAAAGGTTATGTTCAGAAGGCGAGTATCTTGGGTAGCAAAGTTATCAGACAAGGGCAGCAGTTCTCAGTGATTGATGTCACTTATCCTTCAGAAGACATTCATAGGCAAGCACAATGCCAAAGATTCATTTCACATACCTGGACATACAAAACAAGAAAGATCATTAAGTTCTATATTAAATAAGATTGCATGTTGTTGACATACTAGACACCCTATCTATACCCAGCTTGCTAGACTGCCTGACAGGCCAAAATTATGCCTTTTTTTAATTAACATGAGAGGCAAAAGGTTAGTGTGTAAAAACTTAAGGCTATTACTGTTGTAACAAGTGCGTTAGGCTTGAAAAAGACATCTGTACAAAGGTCTGTGTAACCTCAAGCATATAAATACAACTCCTCAAAAATGTGATGATAAATATCAGATGGAAGTTGGACTTCTTCCTCAGAATTCCCATGTATGATAAAAATAATGTATCACTGTAAGACAAGTGACACTGTATAAATGAGACTCTGCTGACATCACTAGAGATTTGCTTAGCTGGGATTAAAAAAAAAAAATAAACTGCCTAGACCCCCCAAAACGAAAAGCCACTATAGCAGGTGGCAATCCCTGCCCTCACTTTCGATGTGCCTTGCAAGGAGACAATAAAACCTATATACTATAGGCAGCCCCTTAACAGTTAGCTGCAACAGAGCTGTGCAAGATACAGCAAGGTAAATATTTGCTGGTTTGGGGTTTCATTGTTCTACAGAAACCTTCAAAAACTCAAAAGTTTTTCAGAAGAGCAGTCAATTAGGTTTCTGTGGTAAATATGGAGTTAGCTCAAGCATACATCTATGACAGAAGTCAGGAAGCTAGAAATATGTTTTAAGTAAGAGAAGTGAAACCAGGATTAAGATAAAAGTAAGACAGCGGGGAAGTAGGAAACCCATAAGAGCAGCTGTCTTAAGTCCAAGGCAGATGGCCAAGGCTTCAAGAATTACAGGGAAGGGAAAATACCTAATGAATGCAAGAAACTCTCAATTCATAGTTTATTTGAGGGGGAGGGTTGCTCATACTGCTGTTTAGGTCCAGTCCTACAATTTTTCGCTTTGGGCTCTATAGTCTGGTTCCATACAAAAAAAAACCCAGTATCATCTCTGTAACAGTACAGGAAGAAGCAGAAAGACTAGGTAGAGTAAATGGTTGGGAATAGGAGGGTATTTTTTTGGTTTTGTTATTTTTCTTTAAAAATCATAATGAAGACTCTAGTATTGTAACTGGAAAATACAATTTCTAGATAGTGACAGAAAAAGTGATCTCCATTCTGTTCCTGGTAAAGACAAACACAAACAGGATTTTGACATTTCATCTAAGTCAACAGATACAGAAACGTGCTCCTTAATTCTTTTGTAAAGCAAAGTCCAGAATAAAAAGGTTTCCCCTCACCTGCAGTTACTCTTCTAGTTACTTAGCTTTATAATGAAGAAACAACCCCCCACTTTTTAGCTGAGTTTTGAGTATTTAAGAAAGTGATGTTTACTTGATCTATACCCTGTCAAGGAGGGGTGAATTGCAGCTGCCTCAGAGGTGAGGAGGACAGGGGTTCACTGGAGTACAGCCTTTGTCACACAACCTAAACTGCAGGCCTTCAACATTCAGGCAAAGACCACAAATCAGTTTATTTTACCTTCTTATCCACATAATGATCCATAGGTCTAGCAAACTAAAATGAAGCCACATTATATAAAACTATTGCTACCCCTCCCTTCCCTCCCCCTCCCATACACTGGCTTTCACCGTTCTTTGACATTACCAACTGAGATGCAGCCTACTAATAAAAACCTACTTACTTGCTAGTGTCCTGTCAAGATCAGCGATGAAGTCTTCCAGTTCTTTTGTGTCTCCAAGCTTTGCTGCAAAACGAGAGTCAATACTGCTTAAACATGACATATTTCTCTGGCCAAAAGAAACACCGGAATCACACGATCCCCCAAATCATTTTCAGTGGTATCAAACATGCTGCAGATTATTTTCAGGGAAGTTCAATAGGGTTGCTGCAATGTCCAAATGCATTCTTAGAAAACAGGGGAGATGGAATTAAAATTCTAGTTTTTATAGTTTTCCATTTGACAGAAGCAAAGCAAAGTAAAGCAATCCTCTGTTCAGTTCCCTTAAAAGGCAGAGGTTGAAGTGGAGAATAAAGCTGTATGTCAACTAATCCACGTCCTTGCTACTGTGGGAGTCTTGCTTATTGCATATATTCAGATACTGCATTCATAATGTATAATCAAACGTATAATTCATAATGTATAATCAAACCCCACCCAGTTAGCTCCCAGTCCTACACAAATCTAAGTGTCTTAAATCATGTCAGTATCACTGGTTTGCTGTGAAGTCAGGTCCTTTGGTCTTGGTCCACACACTATAAATTTGGATCCAAACATCCACCTAAATTTCCACTCCTGAGAACACCACTGGTTCCATTCAATCTAGTTTTACTGCAAATGGCTTTCTTATCTCATTTCTATGGTCTACTCCAAGCTGCTTCCAACTCTATTTCTGTCTTTCTGTCTCCTCATCAGGAAGACTATCTTGACCTTTAGTGTAATTCCTTGCCAAGTATTTCCTACCAGTTTAACTGAACTCTTTTTTGCTACTTCTTATTAACTATTACTCATTACTTCTCCGTAGTATCATGCTAATTAGAAAGAAAGAAACTTGGTTTTTTGCGACTGGTCACTGTGGAAAAGACATGAAAGCATGAAAAGCTCTTAAGCATGCATCTGAGAAGAGTAGTTGTAACTGTGTAGTACATATGTATGACTGTTCATTTACTGCTGTGTCTACTCCAGAGTTAATCTAAATTAACCTGAACAAAACAAGTTCCTGGGGAGTTAGATCAGCTGCAAGACAAAAGCCACTTTGAAACAGCATAGCTGCAAAGGAGAAAGGAACTACTAATACATGGGTTGTATCAGCAATGCAAGGTCTATATGGATCTGAGAAATTGTGTTAACTTGAATGGCACCATATGGATTTGGAGGAGTGACCTACTGCACCCCTGCATTCAGGCTAAGTATTTCTGTATATAGATGGGACGCTTAAGTTACTTAGTCGCTTCAGTAAAAAGAAACACAAGTTAATTCTTAAGTGAAGTATTCCATAAGTAGTACCATGATTCCTCATCAACCAAAAAACTGTAATTTTCTTTAGCTTGGTGTTTCAAAACCAAAGAGTTGCCAGGTCACCTGCAAAGAAGTGTAGATGTAGTGTGTTATTCCTGTTTATAATCAAGACAATAATACTTGAATCTGTAGTGTGCTCAACAGCAATCCTTAGTTTTGTTGTCATTGAAAAAAAAAGAAAAAAAAAAAGTCAATGCATGCATGCGAATCCTGGCTCACAGAAAGAAGCCTATGTAGTAAAGAATTAGGAAGAAAAGCCAACAGTTAAAATTAAGCATACCTTTACATGGAGTTACTGATGGGGATGGCAAGCTCGGAGTAGATGCAGTTGGAGAGTTAAGCTTTTCATCACTGAGGCTGAAACTGTTCCTGTAGAGTGAATCTGCACCTGTAAAAAAAGTTACATGATAAAGTAAAACTAACACCTTCTGCAACTTTGCAATAGAATTAAAACCAGAAATGGAGCCTTTCCTATATAGGCTTCAAAGACTGTAGAACTCAAATTTACAGACTTCAAAACCAGAGGGATAAATAAATCATCTGTTGTATGAAGGCTGTTGTTCCCATACCTACTGTTAAAAAGCAAGCAGTCCTAGGCCCAACCCTCACCCCCAGGAAGGAAAGCGTCAGCTTTCCCTGCAGTCAGCATCATTTGGAAAATATAACAGGAATGGCAATTATCCCACATCCACGAAATTAGGCCTGGTATGACCTGCCCAATTCACAATATTCTGGGAAATTCTGGTTACCTCAATTTTTCAAAAGCTTTTCAAAAAGCTGAATAAAAGGCTCCAGGACAAGGGCAGTCCCCCAGAACAGAGAATATATTCAGCATTGTCCTCATCCCTGAAGCAAACCCACCCATTTCTCCATACATTACTCTGCTGCTTTAGGTCTTGCATTCTAGATAAATGGTACGGCATCTTTTAATTTTCATTTATTCTGTAACTTTCTGGAGTTTGTGAAGCAGTACATCCGTACACAAGATGTTCTGCAACCTTATTTTAGGTGATCTTTCAAAGAAAGCTTTATATCCCCTGGAAAACAACCAGAAAGGTTCCAATACCATTCTGATGTTCTTGGATTTTAGACAAGGCCTTAAGTTTCAAAAGTATCAAGAAATGATCTTTGTCTTGTCTCATTTTATGAAAAGACTTCCGTGATGTACAGTGCACACAAAGTATTAATCATGGCTCCACTGGAAGAAGGAATTGTCACTGTGTTAGAGACACTAAAACTGCTAGTTCCTGCAGTTTTGAGCCAGTGACCTGAAACCGGTAGTTCTACAAAAAGAAACCATTGTAATATGAACATGCCAATGGTCTCCACTTATCTGGCACATTTCCTAGGAAATAAATGTACGTCTCATTATATGGGATGCTGACTACCACTTCTTGCCATTGAGGCCAGCAGTTTTGCCTCCCTGCAGCACACATAGCATTTGTCCTTGGAGCCCCAGCCTAGGAGGCGGTTACGCTGCAGAATTAAGTCCATCCAAGTCAGAATTGCCACACTTCCTTGGATGCCTGTCTCATTTGCTATGCCAGGAGATGACTGCCTTAGTTAAATTAAGCGTGTCTTGCCGAATTAGCAAAAGGGGGCAGGACCACAGTTTGCCTTACCAAGATCTGCATGTCTACACTGCCACGATGTTTGCAGATATCAAACGTAGAGACTGTGCTCCACCAGACTACTCCTCTACCGTAAGTTCCCCCATCTTCGGGAAGAAGAGTGCGTGTCCACACCCCATCTCCTCTAGCCCGCTGTCCTTACCAGCATAAAAACACCTTCCACGGGAGTATACAGGTACAGTGACAAACCACACCAGACAATTGCATCTACTAAGTCTGTCAGATGTTTCCCCAGTCACAGGCTGATTGTCTATTCATTTCTTCTGTGCTAGCTTCCAAGCCTACCTCTGTTGCAATAAACAGTGAAGAGGCTTGTGTGAGAAGCTTCAGCCTGGAATATTTTCCTCTTTTGTATGCATGTTGGCCCACCACAGCACTGCATCTTTCACAGTTCGCTCTGCCATCAGCTCGGATCCTGTTCCACCAAACGCACGTGCTACCCACAGCACCATGCAAATGTGAGCGATGATGTCACCGACGTATGGTACTTGGGACTACTGCTTGCCCAAATCAGCCACCAGTGGGTATTTCTTGTTTAGAAAGAGGGGTATGCTTCTTCACGCTAGCTTTTATTGTAATTTCTTTATCTTGACTCTTAAGTTCCTGTTCTCCTCTCTAAACCAGAGCAGATCAAAACCAATCTTCTTGAAACTTCAGATATAAGAAAGGTTTGATGAATACAATGCAGAATTGAATTGAGATAATTTTAGATAGAAAAATGGAAAAATAAGCTATTTTAAAAGTAGCTCCTAAAAATGTAAAAAACAATCTAAGGGGGCGGAAATCTGACACTGCTCTGCAATGATGTCTGTTACCAGTTTTGTATGATACAATATGAACCCTGTACATTAATGGACTGAAAGTAACAGTTAAAGGTATGGCAATTTTCCTCCTGAAATCAGCTTACAGACCAACTTTCTACTAAACCCACATTTCTTTTCAGCCAAGATGCAAACCCTAGTGACCAAGAAACTTAGAACAGAAAATTCTAGCTGTTCAGGACAAAACCCCTACCATCACAAAAAAAGCCAAATAACTTGCAACACCTCACACCGAACAGTCCTGTAGCCAAGAGTACAACTCACTGAAACACTGACAGAACAGACCATCAAAGATAAAACACTTCCCAGGCAATGTATTTGAAAAAAGCAAAACAAGAACTTCCAAATTATTTCATATTTTAAAGCTTTTAGAGCTCATTAATAAAAAATAATCCAGATTAAAATGGCTACAAAACTGACTGTACTTTTAACGAGGAGTCTATGGTACTAGTATCCAGACACCAAATGCAGCAATGCTGGGAATTTATACTACAAACCAATCCTTCTCATACACCAAACCTAAAGCTCCAGTTGCTCTTATATATAGCTGGAATAAAATGTTCTTCTTGTGAGGGCAACTCAAATGACAAAAGTTTTAATAAGCCATTTAAATTGGCCACAAACTATTCACACAATTCTTTTTATTTATGTACATTTATCCATGTACACATCCGAGCTAGCAGTCACCTTTGATTCTTTTTGTGGTTTTCTCTCTATATTCCTTCTATAAGCAGTTGAAAGTACTGACTGCTCACCTCACAATGTACTGAAACCAGAAAACATTATTTCATACTGGCTTCCACAAACTTTATGCTGGGAAATATTTACAACTGGGCAAAGAGAAAATAAGACAAAACTGTTGCTTTAAGTATCTGAATGTTTTTCTTCCAGTTTCAAAAGGTGAACTGTTTTCATAAAACAGTGGTATCTTCTGATGGGTTATAATATTAATAGTTTCAGGAAAATATCAACATTTCTTTCTCAAAAGGAAAAACACACTTTATAGCTACTGGCTGTGGCTTACACGTGCCACCAAGCAGCAGAAATTCTGGTGATGGAAGGAGAAATGCATTGACTCCACTGTCAAGGTCATTATAAGGGCTGAAAACAATGTACTGTTAAAAAAAAAACCTCGTGATATCCATCACACAAAAACAGCCGCTTTGGCAAACTGTGGCTGTAGGGCAGAAAGCTCTGGGAAAAGGACACTTTGGTCCTTGCTCTCCACCAGCTGCCACAGCCAAGATTTGCTCATTCACCTCCAATAATGGCCCTTGGAAGATTTCCACTGCCACACAAATACAACATGCCCTGCAACCCAATAACCAGAGGCTGATGCCACAGATCTCTCATCACTGCTGTCCTTCCTCATCCAGCCCCTTCTCTCCCACTGTGATGCAAGTTTATCTATCATTCATTACTTATTTTTCACTTTGTATTTTGATTCTACCACCTGCACACTTATATAAACGATGCCCCTTTGGCTGTTTTAAAGAAACACTCTAATACTGTCTCCTTAAAAAAAACCCAACCAAACCTTAAAAATCTGAGACTTAAGGTACTGAGTTGACTTACAGGAGTTAAACTAAGCCAATAGCTGCAAAATTAGGGGGTTGGAATAAATATGGGTGTATTTTACTTTGGCAAAGTAATCTGTAGTTAGTATTGACCTTTGCTGTTCCAGTATATGGTTAAACCACAAAGAAAAAACACGGCAATACCATGTAAATATAGAATGTCCCCATGAAATGAGCAATTGAAAGGTTCTGGGCAGTAATTAACTGAAGGAGGAAAACCTCGAACTTTTCATTTTAAAACAGACAACGGAAAAGTTCAGCTGTCTGACTTCTTCAATATTATGCTCTTTCTAGTACCATAGTTAAGGATACAATTTTAAAGAGCACTGGAGTGGGTATAATTTTTACTGCAGTTTTCAGTGGGGAAGTTTTAGAGGAAAAAATAAATCACATCCCTAAAGTTTTCAGGGAGGAGCTTTAAAATTCCACTTAAGTTTCTAAAAGCCATTAATTTATTTATAAAACAATAGTTCAGCATTTAATGAACAGACTGCACGACTCATTCTTAGTCAGAACATAGCCTACTCGCCAAAATAATAAAAAAGATAAAATTGGGAATTTCTAATGCCAACAGTAGAAAGTGAGAAATACTCATGATGCAAAGAGCCTGTTTCACAATATGTATGTTGCAGCCCTCAAGGATAGTATTTATTTTTATCATAAACACAGTTACACTTGGCTGCATTGTTTATTTTTTCTGGTTTTTGCCTAGCTAACAAACATCTGCTCCAACAGACACAAAAATCACACCTTTTCACTATCTACACATCTAGGCTTCATGATTTAAAAGATTTCAAATCACATAGTTACAAGGAAGTT
Organism: Buteo buteo; assembly: GCF_964188355.1. NCBI lineage: Eukaryota > Metazoa > Chordata > Aves > Accipitriformes > Accipitridae > Buteo > Buteo buteo. The sequence goes on along the minus strand of NC_134184.1, from coordinate 28,623,360 downwards.
ATCTAGGAAGCCTGAAATTCAGATGTACACGCGTGCCTTCTCATAATAAACAGAGCTTACCATTCCACTCCCCCCACCACACTTACTATCTGTGAGGCAGTGTTTCCAATTCCAACCTTCCCCTTTACTAATGCTTCCTTTCTAAAGTGTAAGAGAAACAGGTATGCTGGAGAGGTAAGAACAGGAAATCTTACTAAAAAGCACATTTCTCATTAAATTAAAATACCTGGAGAGAAGCCTATGCAGCTGAAACTTCTGGGTTTTCTTCCTTTTGAATACCAGTAATTTCATAAAACATTATTTCTCAGATGATTTATTAAAGGTTATTTCTCCATGAGAGTCTTGCTTCCCTTTTTTCATTCTAAAGATTATATTGCCTTCTTGTTAGAGACAGGCCATTAGAAGTTCTCAGAAACAAACAATCTACCTCCTTAAAATGTCCTCCCCTTCATCACACAAGACTGGGATTTGCTGGTAAGACCAAAGGCTCACCTACCCCACATTCTCTCTCTCACAGTGACTCATAGCACATGCCTATAGAGGACTTTAAGAGTGGTGCAACCATACACTGATAGTTTCAAGATAAACTCTACCAAATTCTAGCAATGCACAGATCAGTATCTTTTCTAAGACAGCAGTAGCATCTTAGCCTACAGCAGTCCCCGATGGCCCCATCCCTCCCATTGTGATTTTATCTAGTTATTTTTTGATTATGTAAACTTTTAACATCCATGATACCTTAAGGCGATACATTTTACAGTTTAACAATACACCATGAGAAGAAATAGTTCCTCTTATTTCTTTGAAACATGCTGATTTAATTTGATTTCCTCATACTGGGTGAGGTAGCAGTCACTTTCCTAATGTCACTTCAGATTTTCTGGAAGACTAGCTTGTTCCCACCCAAGTCATCTCTCCTTTGGGCTGACAGTCCCAGTCTATTTAGTCATTTGGAAACTATTTTATTTCCTCAATCATTTCTGTTGCCTTTTTCTGTACCTTCTCTACAAAAGACTGCAAATGGAAGCAGGCTTTTCAGGATGAGTGCTGCAGTATTAACAGTGGCTTATGCTTCATCTCTATATAGTGGAGGCATTAGCACAACCACTCGGAGACATCCATGGCACGTAACCACAAATGCTTGCACTACACCAGGCATTGTGCAACCCCTTAGTAACCCTGCACCTGCTTGATTTTGAAATTACAAAATTAAAGAGTTCTAGATGCACTCAAGGTCTTATGTTGTGTTTAAAAGCCAGGAGGTATTTGTCAGAAAGCACTTACACACTCCTAAAAATAAGTATGAAGATACACTGATGGCTGTACCAGTGCAAGAACTGAATCGATACATTTATTTTGCAATGCTTTTAACAGAGAGGCTGAAGCTGAACCTGTCTCAAGAAACACATCCGGAGCTAGAAGTGTGAAACAATTCTGAGTGCACAACATATCGTTTAGCTTTCTAGTGTGGTTATAGCTTTGGCACAAGAAATGTTAAAGCGCTTCCCTTCACAACCTCTCATAAAGTCCAACTTTCTACTCATTATCCTAAGCCTAAACTTGGAAGACTGTCCTGACATTGCCATATACTATAGTAGCACAATGCACTGAGTGGACATACAATTTACAGAGGCAAGCCTGCACTTTCCTTTGCAAGCTTATTCCAACACACAAGAAGCAAGTGATATCTGTAAGAGTTTGTCAGTATAGCTACATCTACACTAGGCTTCTGCCAGCACAGCACTCTGACTCAAATCCTATTTTATCACAACCAACATATGCTGTAAATAGCAAAGCGTTATAAGGCATCTCTCAACTTCAAAGTTTCAGCATGATGAATAACCTAAAGTACAAAGCTGTTATACTTCACTTTGGTTGAACGTATGGAGTTGAAACATAATTGGTACTCACTCACAGTCCAGCAACTCAAGAATGTCTGTTGGAGTAACTTACCAGTTGCATCATGATTTCCAGCACTGACCCACTCAGCTCTTGTGGTTAATGTAATACTTGTGGGCCAAGTACTAAGATCATCATGAACATCTGCACATGTGAGCCTTACTAGTAGTGTAAGGTCTAGAGTCCACTGTGTTATGTACAATACTTAACCACGGCCAAGACAGACCTTGTCCAAAGATCATTTAGTCAAATAACAGGACAAGATGTGGGAAAGTCAAGTACTATCATGCCCATTTTCCACAGTATTGTCTTCAAATTCTTATTTTTTCTTAAGAGGCTGAAATACGTAAAATAAGAATTTCAATTAATGCTTTTGGAGCTAGGTCCCTCAAGAGGAGATTTTAAGGTTAAAAGCAATATTTGCAGGATTAACTATATCGATAAAAATCTTCTGTAAATACTCCCGTTAAATTAAATGGGCTTATCCTCATGGCAGAAGCCCCAGGAAAGGCTTTCCTTACCGTACTACAAAACAGTATTGTTCGAGTACGACCACTGACACTGGTTACTGGCTTCTCATAAAGTTGAATTTAAGACTGATTCAGGGGCCCTGAAACAAACAGTTGCAACAGTTTAAGATTTTACCTTCCCTTACGGTCCCACCCTAGAGTCAAAAGATATCACTGCAGGAGTGGCTAAAAGATATATACACCTGACCTTCAGCCATACCACATCAGTTAGGAGAATCAGATGAACCAACAAACAAGAAGAGATAGCACTAAACTATGATAGCCTGAACTGTTCTGCACATACGTGAAAAAGCATAGTTGGAATAGTCTTGGCACTGGATAACAAGATTTTGCAAAGACGTAGAGTCATCACGAACAAGAGGATCATTCAAAATATCTTCAGATAATATTATTGGAATTTCTTTTGCGTTGCTACAGATTTGTTTTGTCAGAACTTGCTCTTTCACCCCAGCTTCTCCTTGATCCTGCAGTGGTGTTTAACCTAAGCATTACCATGGGAATAGCAAGGTCATGAATTCAGCACTACACTTGCACTAAATGATAGAGACCAAAGGAAAGGTGAGCCTAGGGGAAAAAAAACCCATGAGTGTGAACCGACAGAGCCTGGGTAAGTAGGAAACTCCCTGCATCCATTCTTAAAATAGATGTAGGGAGTGTAGCTGGATTACATCAGACACTGGAGCCTGTTTTATAAAAGGAGCTCTTCATAAATCTGCAATTCCTCTCCAATCCTACTATAACTTCAGAATAAGAAGTTGTTTGCACTGAATGATGCCTTTAGAAAGAAGTGTTTTACTGGGCCTTTTCTGAGAAATGAGGAGAGCTGGCTATTTTTTGGTTTCCCTGCCCTTAAACATATCCTCATACACTTGACACTGTTGGATGCCAACAGGTCACTCTTAGTGCACCCTCCTGGTCCAGTACATGCCAGTGTCCAGAAGACAGTGATTTTGATTTCTCCAGAGCCACCTTTCACATGATGCATGACCAGGGGAGGAACCCCAGCACAGGATGGGATTTGGAAGCTTGACAAGTTCCTCATACAAGATCCCTGAGGACTTTCAAGAGAGCCATCAAACCCTGTATATCCTGCTATGCCATTAATGTCTTCAGCCTAAATCACTGCAGATCACACAGATCTTTATTTTCCAGATCTTCCTGAAGATCTGGTCTGCCCATTTACATGAGCATGCTTTTTCTCAGCAGGCCTCCTGCCCTGCCAGAGAACACCATCATCTTCCTCCAAAGGTCTTTCCTGTAGATCCTAACAGAGCAATTTTAAGCGGCATTCAAGATTTAAGTTTTCTGAACCACAGCAGATATTCTAAGCAACCACAAACAGCTTTATCCATGCAAGAAGAAGAAGTTCTTGATACTGGGGGGGGGGTGGGGGGTGGGGGGGGTTATGGTTTTCTCAACGATAGATTATTTCACTCTATCATTTTAAGCAACTCATTTGTGGTAAGAGTATGTGAGAGGTTAATATATTACAATACTGAAGACTGCACAAGAAATGGTAACAGTAGGGCTGTACTGCTGTAGTTGATAATAGACTTAGATTTATAACATAGCTTACAGACTTCATCAGCTTGACTCAGTCAAGGCGGACCTCACCTTACACACCCTCAGCCACCCAAAAGGCTGGTGTCCAGCCTAGATTGGGCACACATTTCCAAATCTTCCTCAGAGGGAGAGAGATACTTATAAGGAGTGATTTGCCCACTACATTATGACAAAGCAGAACAGCATCTTGATCCACCTATCTCCACTTACTACAGAAAAAAAAAACCCCAAAGGCACTGCTAGGCAAGGTATCCAAGTTCAGGGCAGGTAAAACATTACCTGCCAATGAAACGAAATAAATCCTACCCATGATGATGAACTGAAGGGCTCTGATAATACAGAGAAGCTATGCTCTCGCAACTTAAGTACTAGGAAGATTATGTTTTAACACTAAGTCAACAGAACTGCGCAGAAAGTCCCTGAACTGATAAAGATGCACAACAGAGATTTAAGGAGCAATTTTACTATAAAGAGCTGAAAACCAGATAAGTTTCATAAAACTCCCTATATAGTTAGGAACTACAAAACTGGGTATAGTTTGTTTTTAGCAGAACTTGCTTCTGACAAAGTAGCCCTTGAGTCTACTGCTCATAAAGAGAACAGGAGTTTCCAGCCTCACTGTCTGGAAAAGGAAAAACGTTTTCTCTCCCTGACTAGCCAAAAAAAAAAAAAAAAAAGGGCCAAAACTTTTTTCCAAGTTAACTAGAAAAACCTTAGTTCCAAGTCTATGTTTTCTTGCAGGGTACGAGTCAGTGTCTGCTCTCCACCCTTCTTGTACCGTGTTCTGCACACACCGTTCGTATACACCTAGTACACTTGGGGGCAAGTTAGCTTAAAACGATCACCTCTGAATCAGTGATAACACTAAACCAGAAACCTGGGTGAGTTTCCATCTGTTCTGGTCAGCACGCTTTAGTTCACTCTCTCTCAACCAGCATTTCGGCTACTGAGATACAAGATCCCTGTTAACCCCAGAGGCATCTTTTTTTTTTGGAAGACCCCAGGTTTCCTGGGTGTCGCTGGCAGCTTGACCTTCTCCCGTGGCGAGTTTTTCGGCCTTACCGGGAGAATAAAGCCAGCGGGGCCGGATTTTACATCCTTCCGACTTCTAAACCCCAAAAAGTAAATGAAAACGTGTGGGTTTTTAAAAAAAAAACAAACGGACGGGTTTCTCGCTGAGGGGTCCCTGCCTCTCTCAAGGAGGGGGACGCGCTGGTTCAACCCCCGCTGTCGATGCCCCCCCCCCGGCCGGCCGGACACTCACTCTCCGAGTCGCTGAGGCCGCTGCCGTCGCTGACGCTGGCGCTGCTCCGCCGCTTCATGCGCTCCAGGTGCTCGCCGTAGTGGAAGCGGCGCCGGCCGGCGGGGCAGGAGAACTCCGCCAGCACCGCGTCGAACTCCCCCAGCGCCTCGGCCAGCCCGCCGCCGCCGTCCTCCTCCTCCTCGTCGTCTTCCCCCAGCGCTGTCGGGCGGCAGCAGCGTGAGGGCCCGCCGGCCGCCCCCGGCCCCCCGCGCTCTGAGGGGAGACCCGCCGCCCGCCTCCCACAGGGAAGGGGAAAGGGTCCCGCCGCTCCCCCCTCAGCCCCGCCGCTCCCACCTCGACCCGCCGCCCGCTTGGCCTGAGGCGACTTCATGGCGGCGGCGGTGGCGGGCTTGAGGTGACCCGCTGCTGCCGCCCCTGCCTCCCGCCACCAGCATGGGCGGCCCCGCTCCGCCGCCACCGCCTCTTATAGCCCGCCCGGGCTGGGAGGCTGAGGCGGGGAGGGCGGGAAGGGGAGGTGGCAGCCGGGCCGGACCGGGCCGGCCCTGCCCGCTGCAGGTGCGCCGGGCCGGGGCTAGGGGTGGGCAGGCGGCATGGCTGCTTGGGCCGAGGCTGGGGTTTTCCAGACAACTCGAGTCCTTCTCACAGTAGGGCCCCGCGCCCTCCCGATCGTCTCCCCTGTCTTCTCCCACCCGATGGCGGTTCGCTAAGCCCAGCTAGCTGTGGTGTCTGCGCCGGGGCAGCCGGTGGAGGGCACAACGAGGCAGCTGGGAGAAGAGAATCTCTCAAAAATACACCACCAGGTCATCCTCACCCAGCCCCACGGCTGCTCATCGCCCCACGTAGAGAGGCAGGAGCCTGCCTCGGGGGGCTCGGTGTGGTTTCTTCCCCATCACCGCCATCGCTGCCCGATGGTGTGGTGGCGTCTGCCCGCGGTTATGGCTCGGCTCCGTCCCTGAGCGAGTTGTGAAGGCGGCCACGGGGGCAGCTGGGACAGTTCGTGAGAGGGGGAGACGTGGGGTGACACAAAAAGTGACACATGGGGTGAGACGGAGGGTGACGACGAGTGGGGTGACATGAAGGGTGACGCATGGGGCGACACATGGAGCTGCTTGAGCATAGGGAACCGTGGCCGCAGCTGCATCAACCAAGACATTCTCCAGCAGAGAGGGTTCCTTAGTCTTAGGAGAAAAGTATTAGCACTTGTCCTGAAGTCAGGTTAGCCTGATGTTTATACGTGCCAAAGATTGCTCTTGCGCCGTCTCTGGCTCGTTTTAAATAAGAAGCTGTCTGAGCGGCTAAAATACCCGCTCTGTTAAATACCCATTGGGGAAGACTCTGTCACATTTAGTTACAGCCAGTAATGCTGAAAACAGACATCAGGTGCTATTCCATGCGTATGCATCAGGAGCTATCATTATATTTCTGTGTTGATGAGAATAGTTAGAATTAAAATAGAAGAGTCAAGGACAGGGAAAGGGAAGAAAAAAAAACTCCAAAACTTCTCAACATTTTCAGACACATTGTCATTGCTCCTGCAGGACATAAAATGAGAAAAACAATATTCTAGACAATAAACCATCTGTATCTAACAGATTCGTTCACCTCTCCTTACCGACTGATAGGGAGGCATGTATTTATTTTTGCAGTGGATCAAAAGAAGTTCTCATGGTGAAGTTCAATTGTTATTTATTCTGTGGCTTCCTCCTTTCTTGTGGTCTTCCTCTGTTTTTCTCTCTGCTAATAAAAGTGGCTACAAACAATCCTTTTTGAAGACAGCAGTGACACAGATGGAAAGCAAGGTTAAAAAGTAGGGAACACGGAGATAGGAGGGCATGACATCAAGAGCATGAACAGGATCAACAACAACAGACGCAAGGCAGAAAAGAGAACCGACAAGTACGTGACTAGGTAGAACTCGCAGCCCAAAAAGACAAGGACCCGGCCCTGCAGCTGACATCAATTCTCTTTTGCCCAAGCACCTCCACACATGATCAACCCTACTGTCTGCACACATCCCCATCAAGCACTGATTATTTGGTTCCACGTTTGTTTGTATAGCAACACATGACTTAGAGGCAAAAAATGTTTTAGATCAGGCTTGCATGTATCTGTTTTGTTGAGGCATACAGGCAAAATAACCAAAGGCTCAAAGTCCTCCCATGCCCTTCCTATTATTTCTCCTAAAGATGGTCAAGCAAGCTCACAGCTGTCTGGGATGGAGTTGTAGGTCAAGTTGCAAAGAAAGAGCACCCGTAGAGGGGTGAAGTTGTACAACAAGGCTTGAGTTGTTCAGGGGCCTTGTGACCACAAAAAGGGGAGCAACCTGCCCTACTTCTTCCTTCCCGTACTCCTGGCCTAGACTTCTGCATGTCTTTTGTGGCGGGCTTGTCTCATCTTCTGCTGAGCCAATTCAACACTTTAGAACAGCAGAAAACCAATCCAGAAAAAAAGTGAGAAATTTTCTGTTGGACTGAGTTGAATGGGCTTAGCTCAGATAGCTGAGCTCCAGAGCTGATAAAAGGAGAGCGGTTGGGGACATGGGTAGGGAGAAAGAACAACTGCTTCCCTGTAGTGATAAAAGAGTTTACCCCTAGCCTTCTCTTTAAATTATTATTTTACACTCAAATTTACCATTTTCAGAATAATTTCTAGGTACGCTGAAGAAATGATTCCATAAACTTCCCTTCTTTACAGCCATGTGCTTGGGAATGTCCTTTCCTTAAGAAAACCTGAGCTTAAAAATCCTTGGTCATGTTTACTGCTCCGTAGTCCCTTAACATTTCTTCCAGTAAATACTCATGTTTTCTCCTGAGCAGCCTGTGATTCCACTGAATGAAACTGAGATTCAGCTGGTGAATTTTAATCTTCCACATAAACCATTAGCCTTATACATGAGGAAATGAAGATGGACTTTTACGCCTATCGGTTCTATGTTATAGACCATATAGCCACGCACCTTCATAAATATTCTTGAAGGGCCCCAACATGCTCCCGCTGAACTAGGTGCATTTTTTGCCACTGATGCCAGCAGGAGCAGCCCACATTTGGCGAAAAGAAGTCACTTTCAAGTGCAGTGCCCGGAAACACTGCAGACTGATGTGCCTGGCTGCTTGTGTTTATCAGTAGAAACACCCAACACAACTTGTAATGTAAATCTCACCTACTGAATCCCTCTGGTCTTCTAGGCAGCAGTCCAAGGTGTATTTAAAGTGAATTTCTTCTTGACCATTCGACACAGTGTCTCCAGACCCTCCTCAGCTGGTGATGCAATGTTTACTGTGGTTTCCTTCTGCATTTTTAAACTCAAACTCGTGAGCCACACAGCTATTTAAATCAACAAATCCTGCCTGTACATACAGGGAAAGACTTTTAAAACATTACCAGGTACTTTGATATAGCCAAGTTGCAAGGTTCACAAGGTACTAGTTTTCTAAGTGAAACATGGAGTAATTTGGGACACAAAACCTTGTGTTGCTACACCAAAGAGAATGCTAGGACTGGTTTACAAAGGCATCGGTGCTGCAGGTTCACTAATCTAGTGGTTTTCAAACCATGATCCAGAGATGCCTACAGATCCATGAACAACTTCTGAGGCATTCATGTAAGACGGAAAAAAAAAGAAAGGCAAATTTACTGGAAGTAGGTTAAAATTCACAGTACATATGCAGCCCAATATGCACATATGCAGAATCTGGAGCTGCAGAAGGGGGGAATTTGCAAGTCAGAAATGGCTGAAAAGTTCTGGTCTAACCAATCGTTTCTTTTCACCACTTCAAAGATCACAAGTACCCCAAAATATCAACCCTGTTAAGTAAGCACCATGTTCCCACAGTTAAAGCAGACGTTTTGTGAAATCTAAGCTCGTCTTCTCACTGGTACTGGTGCTAGACAAAAGCCAGTCACAGATCCCCGCCCATGGAAGCAGCCTGGAGTTTTGAACATATAATTTCCATGAGTCTTCTAATATTTTTCAGTCTGTGAAAACAATAATTATTTACAGAAGTAACTGTACCCAGTGGTTAAAGTAGATACTTCATTAAAACCTGGAAATGACAAACACAAGCCCATCATGGCCAAACTTCTATCTGAAGGAAAGCAAGGGAACCCAAAATTTAGACAGCTGTGGACAAGAAAAATGAAAACTGCCAGAGGATGGAAAAGCACAGGTGCCAGCCAGACTGGCACGCGGGGAAACCCAACTCCTTAAGCCACAGAGCAGGAATAGACCAAACATCATCGGTATAACTTGTCTCCCTGTTCTGCGCATCACAACCCTGCCCTCGGGATGCTCTTCTGAAGGGTGAGACAGTGGTTAACACTCCAGTCCATTTTATCCTTCACGCCGCAAGTGGAATTGCCTGTGAGAGTGAATTGCTAAACTTGTTCTGTATTGAGGACAGCTGCCTAATTAAAACTTGGCTGTGATGAGCAATGCATTTTACATAGGCTACCTAACTACCATCAGAGGTGTAACAACCCGCATTTGCTGCCAGCCAGACTAAATACAAGCCTGTGACCTGTAGCTCAAACCACGACACCAGCAGGAAGAGTGAGTGACTTACAGCAATATAATTAATCTTGAAAAACTGCTAAAAAAATAATCTTTTGCCAGAGATCTTTCATGGGACTTTTCTTCCTCTTCTCCCAACCTTTTCCATAGACCTTAAATCTGAACCTGGACTTAACACATCAAACTGATGCAATTCCTCTTGTTTTTCTCTCTCCCTCTGATTGACACACAGTGGATGCAAACTCATAGACCAGCTCACTGCCACCCATGACTGTGGCCTCAAGAGCAAAGCAGACATCTTCCAGCTGAATTCTGCCAAAACCTAAGCTCACTTTCTCTGACCCATTACACTTCTAAATTTTCTGCTTGACAAATTAACTTCCTAAACACAAACACAATACAGCCTGTGCAGTTTTCTCTTCCTCTGTCTTTCAGTAATGTGAGGCAGAAGCTCTTGGAGATGTGAATAGATATATTTAAATCAGTTATTTACTCTGAAACGTTTATGGCAGTTTAGATGTAATCACTATTGTTGCAGCTGGATTAAAAGTCATTGAAACTGATAGGTGTAATTGTAACCTATATTGACATTGTTGGAAGGGACGGTTCAGTGTGAGCTTCTGTCCACAGCAGAGAGATATGCAAAACCACTCAAGAATTTGGAAGTTCTGGGTCAAGGGACTTTGGCTGAGTATTGCATGGGAAAGGGAGAGGAGTTCAGGTAAGGAGAAGGATAGTAGTGAGTAAATAAGAGATAAAGAAGTTTCAAAATAACTCGATCAGATTCTGTTCAGTACCTTTTTGAGAGAAGATGAAAGGAATAGTGTCACTTAACAAAAGGTATGTTCATATTATCCATCTGACTTGGGGCAACAGTAATTTTGACGCAAATCCGCTGTTGTCTCCAGCTGCCTTCTAGTGGTTTCAGTTTCTAAGCATTTTTCTTGTGCATAAGCTGACTTCTCTTTCAGAGGAAACTTAACTGGAAGACTAGCCCAAATGTACTCCAACTCTACAGGAGACATACAGGTCCCAACCAAAGGCTTGGACCTGAAAACATGGAGGTGGTCTTTGCTTGCTTGATTCTTCCGTACTCAGGAGATACTCTCTGCATGTTCTTGGTACAGAACTGCTGGAGATACCTAGCACCACCTCTCTTTCTTCTTCACTTGGTGTAACCTAAGCTAAATTTTAGCTGTTTGGGTCAAAAGAGACAACTGCTGACAACCTCATTCCTGGTTACATTTGCAGAAACACTTCTAATATCAAGCTGCATGACAAGTCTTTTTCTTCTTTTCCTCATTGGTCACCAGGTTTTTCCAATGATGCCTATGCTTGTTTTGCTAGTACAAAACATTGTCGATATCCTGAGAAAAGAATGTCTAGGAGCAAAGCAAACTAAATGGAGTGCATTATAAAATCAAACACAAGAGATACTGGGCTGTAATATATATTACAGTCAGGTTTTGGGGAACTTCCAATCTTGAATTCACTAAAAGTCACAGCAAAAGTTCATGTCCATCAGAAAATCCTCAAAATCCAACTGCACGGTGCATGCACTGACCTTAAAGTAGAGAGGGAGTACATCACAGAATATCTCAAGTTGGATGGGACCCATAAGGATGATCAAGTCCAACTCCCTGCTCCTCCCAGGACTACCTAAAACTAAACCTTATGACTAAGAGCATCGTCCAGACGCTCCTTGAACTCTGACAGGCTGGGGACCACTTCCCTGGGGAGCCTGTTCCAGTGACCGACCACCCTCTCAGTGAAGAACCTTTTCCTGACTTCCAACCTGAACTTCCCCTGGCTCAGCTTCATTCCATTCCCTCGTGTCCTATCGCTGGTCACCAGAGAGAGGAGATCAGCACCTCCATCTCCGCTGACCCTCGTGAGGAAGCTGTAGACTGCGAGGAGGTCACCCCTCAGCCTTCTCTTCTCCAAGCTGAACAAGCCAAGTGACCTCAGCTGCTCCTTCTAAGTCTTGCACTCAAGACCTTTCACCATCTTGGTCATCCTCCTCTGATAACAGATCACAGAGAGACATTAGAAGCTCCTTTTTAGAGTGAGATCACTTCAGATGTAGGAGAGAACAACCAAAACGCTGCTTGAAAGCTGTACTACTGTTTCTGGATCTCAATGGAGATGGATGTTGTCTGGTAGTTTTTTCCCTGCAGTGCAAAGGAGCAACCAGAAAACAAGTAGAAAGAAGTGGTCAAAAAGCCAAGAAGACAGCAAGAGAAATGTAAGCAAAGGGACCATGGCAGTAAGCCAGGAGGGGGAGAGAGCCTGGCAGCTGGAGTGCTGTGTGGCAACTGGAAGTGAAGAAATTGCCTCAGTTTGACTATTTTCAGGAAAACAAGGCTGTGCCTGTATCCTCTGCATGTGCAGATGGCACACGAGACTGTGCACAAGACTGAGTGAAGGAAAGAGGTTGTTGTTCTTCCATTAAGTTCTCTCCCAGCAGAAGCCATCCAAAAGAGTCCAGTAGCAGTAAATATCAGTTTAAAAGGGTAATGCGGAAAAAAAACCCGGAAAAAGCGCGCATATGAATGCAATGCAAGAACTTAATTTTCTGTGTCATTAGGTTGCAGGCTCTAGCTCAGGGCAAACCCCTGTTTCTACCTCCACCTGATGCTACTGCCACCATAGCAGGATTGGTGTAAATTAATGTGCTGGATCATGAACCGGAAAAGCCGAGTTCTTTACTTTTCTGCCAGTTTTGCTTCAAAACCTTTCACCACTACCACTCCATCAAGAAACTTATACCATTTCAAATGCAAATGAAAAACTGTTGTTTTTTCCACTTGCTTTTGCTCTGAATTGTTGAAAAATTGCTGGATACTGTGCTGCTTCAAAAAAATGGTAATTTTGTCAAGAGGAGAAGGAATGTTGACTCAACAGTGGGTGATTACATACAAGAAACAAATGGGAATTTAAGGCTTAAGAGGCTTGTATTTCATGAAAAATATCTGACACACAAACCACACTGGAAACAAATTTTAAGTCTTCTGAAGTGAAACATTTAAGGGAGCTCTTCTGTATTAAAATATCAAGACATCACTCCTAATTAATCTCCTCCATAAGTAAAACAACAGGCAATGAAATTTTCAGCAGATGCATTTTACATCAATGCTATTTGCTCTGACTAAAAAGTACACATTTTGTACTGCTTCTATTATGATATTTCACACGGTCACATACACGTAGCCTGCTTGGCTCAGTCATCTTGTACTTCATATCCAACATTGTTTGGGGACTGTGTGTTTTGCAGAGCCTTAAAGTTGGCCAAGAAATATAGATTCTAAATTGATGTAATTAATAACTACAATGATAATAAAATACAGTTGTGGCCAAAATACCTGGCCAGAAAGATACTAATCACATCCAAAGAAGAAAAATGTTCCTTGCCCAAGAAGAATTCTTATTAGATTTTCCTGGGAACACTGAATATCCTCTGGGGTTTGTGGTGGGTTTTTTTCCTTTTTAAAAATGTACATGGGTTTCCATTTTGTCTGTTTTACTTGCCCTTGTGTGACTAAACCAGTATTTTGGTTTTTCCGTGGTCCAGAAGCATCTTTCTCTTGCATCATACCAATCTCAAGGTAACTCAGACCAGTACAGCCACAAGAACAGGGGAACTCAGGAATGCCACGGGGTGCAGGATGTCGTTCCACCCACCCTACTGAAGCAAGCTACCGAAGCAGGCTGAAAAAATCAAGTTTTACTCTCCCTCCCATGCTCTGTTGGCTTTAAGGCAGTAGGAGGCAAAAGGAGAAGCTTGTTTGCTGAAGGCATGTGGTTGCATATGTTAGAACAGAAGTGGAACTCTTCATTTTTTTGTGTTGCAGTAGTGCCAATCATGGACTGGGACCCCATTGACTCAGTCACCATACAAACGTGGAACAAAAGCAGTAATCCTTGAGCTCTGGTTAGCCAGTAAATCACCCGCCTTTAAGGGACAGGGATTTGCATAATTATGGTTGGGAAATAACCATGCTTTAGTCCATTAGAGCCTCTCTTGTTACGAGTGCACAGGGGGTTGTGTAGATGGGAAGAAAAGAATCAGTGTTACAGTCAGTGATCACGTACCACATCCAGCTCTTTCCTCTGAGACAACTACATTTCAATTTAAGAATAATTATTAAAAGCCCTGGGTTTTTTTTCCATTTTTCTCAGCCTCGAATAATTTTTGTGACAAGCCATCCTGTCTTCCTCACAAATGAAAGTCAAGTAAACCGTGCTCTAATTCTCCCAGCCAGAGGGAGGATCTGTGACAGCAACTTCTTCCATATGTTCATTTTCTATTTCCAACTTTTATTTCATAAGTAACAGAATTGCCTACTCCATACTGCCCAGCACAGATTTACCAGTTGTATTTCTACAGCAGAGGATTTGCATACAAAACTAGAATCAGAGCATTTACACAAGGGAACAGCAGTTAAAAAAAATAACTGAACATAAAATGTCACTGAAAAACACAGGCTTTGCCACTGTAGACACTTAAAAACCCAGCTCTGCACATCCAAGTTTATCCTGCCATGGTATTGAAAAATATGCCATTGTATCCAGGGTTACTCAGGCCATGAGTCTTCCTGAAAGCACACCTCAAAGAGCACATACCAGCTTAATACTTACATGGCATTGTGCTGGGCTTAGCACTTGACACAAACAGGAATTTCTTGTTATTAGAGCAAGTTTACGAGCCCTCAGCAAGCAGAAGGAGACAACAAAGGGAAAGAGGTGGTCAGTAGAGATAGAAATAGCTGGTTTTGGAGAAAAAAGGTAGTCAGATCTCCATAGCCAGTTTGTGTCGTGGTAGGTCACATACCTGGTCAGGCCAGCATGGCCACCAGCCACTGTGGTCCTCATTTCTCAGGAAGGCCAGGGCTCCCGTCAAGGTGGGCAATGCTGATGAGAGGTTGTCTAATGGTAAACAGCCAAACACAGAGACAACTTTCTTTTGGTCAGTTATTTGTTGCTGCCGTTTCCCCAGTGCCCCCTGTTCTGCTCCTCCGAGATGGTCAGTATTGTGAGACTGTTAATAGATTATTTACAGAAATAAAAATAGAAATAAAAGTTCCTTCAAATTCAGGTACTCTCTGAGCTCATTTCAAATATGATCAATCAGGTGCGTGGATTAGCTAAAATTTTATTAAACAACTAACAGACTGCTTTGGTGCCTGACACCTTTTGTGGATCCCTGCGTATCTTTTGCACTGCTATTTAGAGCCAGGCCTCGAGCAAGAATAGTTTGCTTATGTTTATAGCTAGGTTTTATGACAGTTTATTACTTGTGGTATAAACCCTCTGCATGGAGAACAGGAAAACAGCTCCCGCTCTGTTCCTCGCTTTCTGGTTTGCTTTAAGTTTGAGCATTTATCATATGAAATCAGTCCTGGAAATACCATGTATTTCCTTCTCCCGCCTTACTGCATACCTAAAATACCTCTAAGAACCTCTCAAAACCCAGACCTCCTCTTAAGTGTTAACAGCATGTTCTCAAATACTTTGTCTAGACTTGAAATATGTCTAAGCAGTAAAGTCTGAGGGGTGAACAGGCAGCGTATTTAGCCCCTGATAAATAACTGGAGCGAAGGCTAATCTTCAAAGCCAATATGTTCTGCCTCTCTTCAACAGCCTGAGGAGAGCAAGGCAGAAACGGAGTTGACTGATGCTTTCTGCATAGGAAATGGGTTCTCCCAAAAGGTGCTTCTGACCATCTGTGGGCTCAGATATCCTCTCCCAGTGTCTCTGTTCTCAGCTGGTACGAAATAAGTCCAAGCAACTACGCTCTCAACTTCAGAACCCCAAATCAATGCCTACAGAGAGCCGAGATATAGGACTACAAGTCTAATTCAGCCATTTAAACACACACAAAACACCGATGACCTCTCTCTACCACCTGAAAGAAAGAAGGTGGTAAACGTTTTCCTACGAGCCTGCTACAACACCAGGAAACACCTGAAAATAAACAAGACTGCAGCCTTTCCTTACTGTGAAAATATTCTGGATGCAAGACTTCCCTCTAGTGGAAAATCCATGAACTGACCGCTTCTCATTAACGCCTGCAGCTTCAGACATGAAAAACAAGTGCCCGAAGTACATATGATGCTCTTGAAACAACAGACGGCAAGTGCATTCATATATGAAAGCAGGATTACATTTGAATCTTGTCACACTTGAAGCTTAACCTCCTCCTACCCGAGTGATTCATTATTTGAAAGTCTGGAGGTGCTAGGGCTGAAGAGATGCGGGAAACTGCCCGTTCCACCATCATTACTAATTCTGGAGTAAGCTTTTGTTATCCATACAAATATCAGATACAGGATTTTCCATTAGAGCCTGGACTTTTGGAACAGGCTTATTCCCTACGATGAGAAGTTTGTCAGCCTTGGGGTACGCCTGCCTGCCCGCTTGTGGGAACGGGAGGCGAAAAGAGGGGGTTCTCGTGTGGACCCTAAGAGACACTGATGCTGGGTCAATGAGTTCTCGTGACATTTATGTTAACACAATTATTTGTGTGGGGATAAACGATAGGGATTTATAAAAGAAACCCACAATAAACCAGCTCAAACCAAAAGATTTTCCAAGATCCACAAAACAAGACTGGCAAGTAAACTTACTTACCGTAACTTATACCAATCAAAATTAAGGCATCAATAGTTTCACACCCAGACTATGTAAGGCATTTTGGATGTTTTGCTAAGATTGAGCAGAAGAAGCCTAACCAACCTATAGATACATACCACAGCAGAATACTTAATGTAATCATATAGGTGCTCTATGAGCACATAGCTGCAGAACATGTTGTAGACAGCAGCAAACGCACCTAACCGAAATTCAGGTCAGAATTGCATCCATGCCTGCCCATCACGTTCATAGGTGAAGTTAGTTATATACTTAAGAAGCACTGCTGCAACTAGTGTCTTTTTCAGCTCCTCCTAAAACTGTTTCACAGGCCACGAGGAAGGGCACAGCCACAGCAGATCTGGACCGAGATGCCCAGCCATACATGCACACTCCTGCCACCAAAAGAGGTGCAGCATTTTTGATACCCAGCTAGTCAGTGTGGATAAACCGTGAGCTGTGATGGCTCATGGTTCAATCTGCTGGTAGTGAATCCCGAGAAGAGGCACGTACGCTACCCAGCAAGATGCTCGCGCTGCAATTGAAGATGAGCTGGCCTGTCTCACGCTGTTCCTTCTGCCACCGGTTCCCCTGCACTAGTTCTGGTGATCATCTGATGAATTCATTCCATTAACTACCAGAAATTGCGCTAGTCAAAAAATAAAGTGAAACATTTCTGTCAGTTCAGCAAGCTGAATTAGCTCTTCACTACACAATGCCCTGAATTATCTCATACTGCCAGGCACGTTGAGATAAGCAAGGTCCTGCATTCCGCAGGCAGCCTTTTGCCAGACTGTTGCTGCACCCGCGTGCTTGCCTTCTGCCTGGACAGCAGATCCCATCTCAAGGTTCCTGCAGGTCGTTAGGGCACACATCACGCCTTGCCCACCTGCAACAAAGATTAAATTTGAAGGAAGACTGAAGCATTTGAACATAGTACTGATAAAGAATTGTAGTGATATATTGACAAAAAATGGTTCTTGTTAATCTATTCAATCTTGCCTATACAGAAATGTGAATCTGCCAGAGGAAGAGAGTATGCTTTCCTTGATTAGTCAAAGGGTTCTTCCTTCTTGTTAAAGCAAACAAACAAAAAAACAACAAAAAAACAAAAACAAACAAACAAGGGTAAAAATACTCAAGCACATTACAAGACCTGGAATTTGTTTTGGTCTTCAGCAATTCTTCTCGACTTCTCAGGAACAAGTTTCCAAGACTTAGCTGTAGCTCCAGTTGTAGATGATCACAGCTTCACTTCCTATACCAGTCAGTTTTTCTTAGCAGAACCACTGCTACAACCAAACAAAACTTTACCAGTCCTTACCACAAAGACTGTCTCTACATGAAATAAACTATAGATAAACAGCTTCATTGACACAGGTCTGCTTGTGGGTGGCCACAGAAGCATTTTAAACCAACTTACTCAGGGCCTGAAGAAATTGCTGCCTTGCTCTTTATGCACTGAGGCCAGGTCAGAGTTACAGAAGAAAGGAGAGCTGTAGCATAAATAGGTCACTCCTTCTACCTCCCTGTGGGTTAATGGAATAGGGGGTGCTGAAAATAGGAAACATCCTAGTCTCTTCCTAGGATATTTTCAGCTAGCCTCATTTGAGAGAAGATAGCCAGTCTCAGGTTTGAGACCCAAGATCAGGTATAGGGTGGGAATGTGCTGGGGCAAAGATGTGAGCCTCTTCAACCTCAGAGTCACCCCCACATGCTGACTCCATCTGCACTGTCCACAAATTTTTGATGCAGCCAAGCATTTATTCTGATGCCAATGGACTGCTAAGAAAAAAGAAGCTACCTCCAGGGATGTCACATTTGCTAGAAAGGGAAAGAAGTCAACGGACAGGAGAGTGGAACAAGAATGACTGTAACCGACTGTCAGAGTGGATTATATTATTTTTGAGATGACGAACTGCAGAGGAAAAAAAAAGGCAAGAAAGCGATGAAGAAAACAAGAAAGAAAAAGACAGTATGAAAGACAGAGTAGAGCTAGGCCAGCCGATATATTTCCAAGTTTAAACACTGAAATGTGAAGCACTGATTCTATGACATGTAAACAGTTAGCATTCATATATTCTAGCACATTGCCTCTGGGACAACTTCACAGACCTGTTAAGTTGGGTGCCTTTTCTAATTCAAGTTACTGAAAAGACACCAGATCTCTTCAGAATAGTTTAAAGAAAAACACCTTTCCTTGACATCTGTTCTCCATTATTTTTGTTATCCTTCCCATAGTACCCTACTCGCTCCTGGCAACTATCTACAGGATTGCCAAGCATCTATTACCCCAAGCAGGTCACACCTGCGATGACAGCCCTGAAGAACACTCAGCAGCTTATGCCTCCCAGTGGTTCCAAGAGAAAAACCAAACCACACACTGGGTGACAGAAGACTCATTTTTTGTATTTTCAGAATTCTCAAGAGTTTCTACAATTCTTAGTCTAGAAATCAAAACTATTAATCTACTTTCTCAATGAAAAAACCTGCTGAAAAGATAGCCCAGGTATTTTTGCTCAAGTCTGATTTAAAGTGTCAACTAAACAGATACCAGAAGACTGCATCAGCAGTCTAATCTATAGTGTCACAGCCTTCTTTTGAAGGCCTGAATTAAACCTCTAGCAATGTAAGTGTCATCACTATAAGACAGAAGAGCACCGTACCACTTCATGTCTTCACCTTATGTGGGCTGATCAAGTGCTGCCAGGGTACTGCTCAGCCAAACCAATCCCATTATGGTCACTACCTCTCCCTGCTTTGAGACATCTTTGAGCAAGTTGTTCCACAGCAAGCGGCACATGATGAATACATAAGACAAAAATATCTTGTCATATTTTCAAGGTGATATGTTACTATACATGAGATACACCTCTCAATGTGTTAAATACTGGGGTTTTTTTTTCCGCTAACTACTTAAGAGTTCATATTAAACCAGTGAATGTTGCAGCTAAATGGAAAAAACCTAAAGAATGTCACGGGCTAAAGCTTGATGTCCATAAATATGCAAAAATTCCAAACCAAAGGCAAGTGTGTACAAAATAATTTATTACAGCATAACATATGTTGGCAATATTTTACAGTGAGTTTTCCATTCAACAATTTTGAATCTAAACAGATGACACACAAAGGAGAATTTTAATTAGAACAGTTTATTTGTCTTAATAAAATCCCCTCTTCATGAACTTGTATTTGCCTTTGAGGGGCTAGTTAATATTACTGAAATTATTTACATTGCAGTGAAATAAAAACAAACCAAGATTGAATGATTCCATTACAGTTTCCAGAAAACGGATTTTCTGTACAAGCCACAGTATAGTTATGTTTTGATAGCAGTTCTTATAGAATGTAAAGCTGTCATATGTAGCCATTTTGTCCAGCAATACTATGCTTTAAATAGGTATATTAGATTCAGATTTCCATTTTGATGTGTTGTATACTTAATAGTTAATGCACCAGAATACAAAGTAAGAAAAAGGTTCATTATGATTTGTAGTCAGCCTCTTTGTGCTCCCTTAAATAGTTTTTAAGTGTAAAACATACTCCTCACATACCATTTGCTTTGCAGCACCTAAAGCAATAGTATTTAGGCATGAGAAGTACTGGAGTATTGGCCGTATGTGGACAACTAAGACTTTTAATGGAGATAATACAGTAAACTTACCAGTGAATTTTTATGATGTAGAGAAGGACTGTATTCCCCATTACTGTACCTTCTGCATTTGCCCAAAATTGGAGCAGCTTTTTCAACTTAAGTGTCAATAGGTCAACAGATAGGGAGAAACCAAAAGGAAAAAGAGAAAGGGGAAGATGGAACAAAGGACAAAAAACAGTATCAAATTCATTATGTTTTCTCAGGAAATTGCTTCAGGATACTCAAACTTAATGTTAAACTGACCATAAACTTAAGGAAACAATAGCTATGGAACACAAGGTAGATAGAATAGTTTTCAAAAAGCCTTAGGTTGTTTTTTGTTTTTTTTTGTTTGTTTGTTTTTTTTACACAAACTTAATCTTCATATCCATCAACACTGGTTCCATATAAGACACACACCTGACAAAAACATGCAAACCCCCAATGCTTTCATTGCCATTGTGCTTCAAAGGAAACCAAACTGACCAAAGATAAAAATAAAATTAAAAAAACAAAAAACAAAACAAAAAAAAAAACAAACAAAAAACCCCAAAACGAAAACCCAACAAACCCAGAAAAAAACCCTAAAGAACAGTAGAAGACAAAGAGGGTAATTCAAGCAGCACTTCAGTCTTAATCTGCTAAAAAAGCTCAAATGATAATTTATTAACAAGATATGATCACATTTATCTGTAACAACACTTACGTGAAAGCAGTCTTTAATATCCATATTTTTTGTGAGGGAGGGCTGATGGATTATTAAAAGACTTAAAACTGTACAAGTATAAACATGAAAAATGCTGATTAAGGATAATGTTTACATAAATATTGGCAGTTTTTGTTGGGAGAAAAAATAACTAATAGCATACTCCATTTCATATAACTATCCAAATATTTTGTTTTTTTACCTGTTAAAGATATTAAAATACAACTCGGAAGAGCAACCCTGATCTGTATCCAGCCAGCATGTAATGAGAGTCAGAGTTTTGTATACGTGTGCATGTAGGTATACACACACACACAGGCTTGCACACACTACTTCAAATTTCATTACACAGCAAATCATGGTTAATGGCTGTATGATTCACAGATGCAATGCTGCTATCGTCCTCGTTTGTGGCAGGCATAAAGGCAGACGTAAAAGGAAACAGTTTATGACATGCTGCTTGATATTCTTCACACTGAGTGTGGCAGCTTCCAAAACTACCATCAAGCAGTGCCTCAAAAACCTTTGTTAATGTCTAAAGAAACAAAAGTAACAGTTAATAAATGTGATTTGCAATTGGTTTATTACTACAGAGATGTACTGTTAAACAATACTAGTCTGAGCAAACACAGGTTCTCTGTTGGTATTCAGGTATCTTGTAGTTACTTAGGGAAAAAATCTGAAACCTTGTTCTTTCAAATAATACTAATTTATCATGATATATGAAGCATGTACATTATCCTGCAGTTAAATATACATTATTTAAGATCCCACACATTTTTTGTCTTTAAATACTGTATCTTTTACCTTCACATTTTTGTCTCTCATGTTTTTATCCAATCTAGTAGCAACAGCAATTGCTTTTTCTTGTCTTGATTTGTCCAGGAAATACATCATCTTTGCACCTTATTACAAGAACGAACACAACATTTAGATACTAGCATTCCTAAACGCAATTCTGCATATACAGACACACAATCAAAAAACTTATAGATCAATGTGAATTAGGACTTCTTACAAGTTTTAATAAACCATATTTTCCTCATTTATAACTGAAAACTAACAAAACTAAAGCTATTTTGAAATTTATTAGAAGCGTAAGGATTGAGTAACACAGGAGATCTGCTTCTGCAAAAGTGAAATGCCTCCCTTTACTGAAAACCTGTCAGTCAAGAAATACACATGAAGAATATATTAGTGACTCAGCCCTTCAAATCAGCAGGCTGAACGAAATCCATCCTACAAATGTAGAACGGAATAAAAGACATTTGCTTGGAGATACTTCGAATTCTTTTGGAGAGTACTGGAGGCAAGTGAACAATACAGTTACCTAAACAATTGTGGAACACAGTCCAGAA
This sequence comes from Buteo buteo, assembly GCF_964188355.1. Taxonomy (NCBI): domain Eukaryota; kingdom Metazoa; phylum Chordata; class Aves; order Accipitriformes; family Accipitridae; genus Buteo; species Buteo buteo. The sequence continues at coordinate 28,601,266 of NC_134184.1, read as the reverse complement.
GAAATTCAGACCAGTATACGTCTGTGTGGCAGAAAGTAAGGCCAAGCTGGGCCACTAACGTGGAGGTGAGTGAAATAGCTTCAGTACAATGAAAGCGTAATTCAAGTTCGGTGCTTTGCCTGGACTAGACTACACTGGTGAGAAGACACTGCATTAATGTACCTATGCAGCTTCCCAGACCACAGTTCATTTATCAAAACTGGTCTTGGCCATCTCTGCAAAATACTGTGTTGTTCCTCATATCATAGGCACCTCACTACATAATTACTACAAAGAACAAAAAGCTTAAGAAATCATTTACTGAAAAAAATAAACACCCACATTCTGACTGTATTATCTCCTTTTGCTTAACTCACTTCCCCAATTATTAAATTTGTTTTCCTAATCAAAGTTTCTTAGTTCCTACTGCTTTTTATATCCAGAAAGTTTCAGAAAATAAACTGCTAGACTGTGGGTTTGAGCCATCATTGTCAAAAAACTTAAACTTAAACTAGTTACATTTTTTTAAAGTCAGAAATTGAGAAGGAATTAAAATTCTGCTCATAATTTTTTTTACTAGTAATCATCTTAAGCTACGAAAACACTCATTTGTACTCTCAGACTTAAGGTTTGGGTCTTTCAGACCCTTACATTTTCAAACTTGAATTAAAGATAACAGTTTAAGAAGCTATAAATTGTACAGTAAATTTAAGTCAATCACTTCAAACATAAACAGTTTCAGCATAAACAGAAGACTGACACATAGGTGAAGACCTAGAGCTACCAAGGACACGTCTTATGGTTAGTTCACTCCTGATTTCACTTTAAAATCCTAATCCCACCTTTGTTCCCACTGCCTGTAAATTGATACACTGTTGATCACAGTGATCAATGGACCCTAAGGTCTACTGATTGACCCTAAGGAGCTTTTATGCATTTAAGCCCCTCACCTCCAGAGTGTGGATAGACTCACCTTCTTCAAAGGGGTCCCTGACATCTCTAACATGGGCACCACCACTGTCAATGATCTAGCTTGGGTTCTTCTCAAAGGCACTAAAGATGTACACAGTGTGAAGCCAAACTCAGAAGTATGACAGTCTTAGCCTGTAGAATTACTATGACAAAGTGACTGTACTATTTTCCATAATAATGGAGGACCAGAAAGCAGAACCTGGAAAACATCCAGTTAGCTGCCTAACAATGACAGGAGTGGAAGAACACATTGGTAAGAATCAGGAGCAATTGCCTGCTGAGATATCTGTACTTGACTTCCCAAATGCTGAGCCTGCTCACAGGGAAGTGGTGCGAGTATTCCTCTCAAGATGCTGTCCTGAAACAGGGATCTTTTAATGGCCTCTATAACTTTGGGGTAAGTTACCTAACCTACCTTTAAGAGAGATGAGCAATCTTCTGAAGCTAACTTTCTCTAGTGATTCTGGGCAGACCATGGGTAACTTTTACAAACTAGGTGAGATGAGTACTGTTCCAAGTACTTTAAGTGCCCGATAAATCTACACTTATTTTTGCTTCCTAACTGCTGCAGAGATGTTTTGTTTTTCTCCTCCATTAGCTTTTCAGGTGACAAATTCTTATTATTCCAAAACTTTCTGTACTAGGTAGACATGACAAATTTCAGTTCCAACTTCCTTTGACTTAACTTCAGTAGCTACTTGTAGCTTTTCTACACAAACAGTGTAAGAGTGTCATATTTTAACATTTTCTTTGTTGACCATGAAGCTGTAAAGCAAAAGGAGAATAACAAGTCTGTCATGGTATTTTTACTGATGCTGTTACTACATGACAAAGCGACAAGTAGGAACAGAGACATTCCAGCTGATAAGAAAACAGGGAAAAGCACTGCATCTAAAAGTGATTTTTTTGTTTTATATTTTCTATCACTTCAAAAACTAGAATTTGCAACAGGAGGGATGACAGTGCTTCCATACTTGAGTATCTGTGGTGGTTTGATCGCACTTTTTGGAGGCAAGAAGCAGGTTCCTTATGCATCTAATAAAAAAGAAAACTCATTCACTTTTTTTAACGCAGTAAAAGCAAGCAGAAAAAACCCAATGTGAACATGTGAATTTCTGGCTCATTAGAATTTATGTATTAATTATGAACTGCAGATAAAGATTCTGGATTTAAATCACTTCAATCATCTCCTTTGCAAGAGCATTAAGAAGTTATACAAACCTGACAGTTGGTGCTGAATGGAGGTAGCATTGTGTTTGAGAAATTCTTCATTAAAACTTTCCAAGTTTTTATTAACAAAGATTTTCTGCATTTCTTGAGTTAGGACCTTGCTCACAATTTCTGGGAGGTTACTGTGGTCAGATACTAGAAGGCAGAAGGCAAGAGGGAGAGAAGCAAAAAAAGCCATTTAAACAACTGTAGAAAACTGTGAAACCGTGAAGATCACTGCTAAAATTCCCATTTTTAAAATTTGGGCACAGTAAGAAACAAAACAGGTCAACACAAACATTACTGATGCATTTATAGATGGAACATTCATAAAGGATGCTCTGTCATGCAAACTTTGTGGGGCAAATTCACAACACATACTTCACTTCAGTCAGAATCTCTCTCCCATATCTGCCACTTATTTTCCTAAAACTTCAGAATTTCAAGGATCTTTGGAACACCTACTCCTCTGAAATCTAGCCAAGATGAATTATTGGGTCCACCTGGTGGATTAATGGAGGAAGGAGTATGATACAATACATACGCAGTACCCTGCATAGCACAACCTGTGTTTTCTTGGGTATTACCACGGAAAACAAACCATTTAATTTTTCTTCATATCAGTTTGTGTTTCAAGAGTATTTATACATTACAAAAATATGTAGTTATGTCCTTGTACAATATAACTTCCTATATCTTTATACATACATACGTACTTCCTACGCACATACCAGCTTTAGAGAATTTAATCAAGCACTCATGTAGCCATGGGTTATTACTGTTGATAGCAAAAGCTCTTTTGACAGACTGTAACATTAACAGAAACTTTCCTGTGGGAAGGAGAAAAAACAAAAACATACCAAGATTAAGAATACAGAACTTTTTCTCTTTATATCAACTACTGTTTTCTTTAGTAAATCCAGCACAAACATTAGAAACAAAGCCTACACAGAATTAGAAAGGAGATTTGTTTTTCCCATCTAAATTGCTTAATAAGATAGAAATGCCTGCTGCTCAAACTCTGGCAACACTGCACAGATGATGTTACTATCTGTTTGGCTGCTTTTTCCCCTAGATAAAGATCACACTCCAAATATCTTTCTACAGCATTTATTGGTATATACTACAACTTACTTTGCTTTTAGGTTTTTTGTTTTAAGGGTGGCTAAACAGAAGTGCTATTTCCCCCATTATTACTGGATATGATGCAAACCCCTGCTTCAGTCAAGTAAATATCTATTCCAGACCATTTTAGGCTACATTCAGATAACATAGGCTGCAGTGAAGAGTTAAAATTTTGTAAAGCAAAAATAAAATTATGCAGGACTTTACCTTTTCTAAAGTATATTTCAAATGCTAATAAATGTGTTTCTATGTCATCTCCAATAAGATTCTTGAGTGGTATAAGGAACTTAATGGCTTCTTCTAATGGATTTTCTACCTGTTTTAGTAAAAACAGAGTGAAATTTAAAGCTTAAAATAAATGTCAAATTAGAGGACAAATATTACTTTTTGTCAGTGTAAACACAGATAGACTACTAAAAGGTATCTTTGCATGTAAAAATTATTTTATAAAAACCCTTGGATTCTTTTAGGAGAACCTGATAGTAATCCCATATTATAGGCTTTTTATCATAATCACATGAATTTAACATGAAAGACCATGCTAACCCTTTCCAGTTTTTCAGGAACTAGCTCTTCCCTGGGTCCACTAGTTTCCTCCTCCTCTTCATCTCGCTTTTTCTTTTGATTCTTTTGTTGTCGCTCTCTTTCTGCATGTTTTCTTTCCTCTTCAAGTTTTGCTTTCTTCTGTGCTCTCCTTTGCTTGCTAAGCATTTTCTTCAGTTCTTTGGCTGAGAGATTTTCTACAGATTAAGGTAAAAAAGGGTAACTCTGTTAATACGAGTATTTAATTAAAAATCTTGTCTCAAACAACACTCAGACATGCCACTACGCTCCTCCCCCATATCAAAATGGCATACTTTTACAGCAATTTCCATAAATATCAGCACTTGCCAGACCATCATCACTACATAGTCCAATATTACTACTGGATTACTATTTACAGCATAACACAACACTTGATCTTGCATATTTTCTCCTACATAATTGTTATGGAAACCTTGACTATTTGAAAGGTTAACTATGTAAAGTTGTTGCATCTATGACAGGTTTCACCTTAGAAAAGGACAATGGTTTTCAAGTGTAATACTGAACTCCCATATTAACTGTAGCTCAGCTTCCTTCTAATGCTAACTAGAAACATCCAGATGGATTTTACACTCCATCTTAAAACAAACTTGTTATCTTTCATTAAAGTGTCTGAACAATATACAGCCATGATAATTGCATTGATTTTCTGCAAATGCCATGGGATAGCTAAACGGATGCAAGCAAAAACTGACATCGTTGGCATGAGGAGAGATAAAATATTCTGGTATGTATTAGCAGGACCATTATATGAATCTTCAGGCTGCTTGCTGTGTTCAGATTTTTAGGTTGGACTAGCATTTAGATAACCAAGAAGGTTTAACAGTTGCATGAAAAGCACAACACACAAAACATGGTTTCCTACAAGCTCACACAGAAGTGAAGAGCCTTCAGCCTTTCCATTCACCCCTCTTTTTCCTTTCCTGCTGTCCCACTGACCTGACCAGTTTGGCCAGAATAATACTGTAGTTTCCACTGTTTACTGTGGTGTTTCACTGAGAACAGGATTTGCGCTAATAATGTGGAAAGGAACAGACTAATGGGCTACTGAGGGAATAACACATCTTTTTTGTGGCTATGGCACCACGACCTCTCCACTGGGGCCCAGCCACCATTTGGAGATAGGGAAGCAAGGCGAAGCAAGCGTACTTTTTACCTTATTCATACAGTACTGTCTTCCCCTGGGGCTGAGCCTACTGAATGCCAAATGCACAGCAGGTAAATGAACTAACGTGACTTCTTAGACCCTTCCCCACCTTAGTTTCTATGACATATTGCTATCAAGATCCTCTGTCACACCAATCTTACATTATATACAGGAACAAAATTAAAATTGGAGAGAAAAAAGATGCAAGTTGAACTGTGCTGTGAAATGTGCTTCTTTTTAGATGTACTTCATTATACATAGACAAATATGGAAAAACTTATTCACCTCTGAGTGAAAGATAAGAACGAATTGGCAATATTAAGTGGCATTTTTGGTTTAGTTTAACTTCTTCCCCCATGTCAAACATTCTTCCCTTTGCAAAGAGCCAGACGTTAATTTCATCCCTTTAGTCAACAGCCACTGCAGTGCTGCCAGTAGCTGTGATGCCACAAAAGGAGAAGCAACTATTTATCTTAGAGGAAAAAAACTCATAACTCACTTGTCATTGAATCCTCAGATTTCCAAACCACACCCCACCGGTTTCCTAAGAAAGTCTGCTTTCCGTTTAACACTAGTTTTGAGTAATTTCCTAAATATATTTATGTTGCTAATACACACTTATCCATGTATTCTCTGGTCCTGAAGTGATGTGGAAAATGATAAAATTTAATGCAGTGTTAACTAGTACTACTATGTAACAAATTAAATACCCTAGATCAAAATAAAATTCTTACAATTCAGACTGCTTTCCCACTAAATCTATCCGTTGTTTCATAATTTATCTGTTAATGACATTTATCTTTTGTTTAAATGGACAAATAGTTGAACTGGATTTGATTTTTCCTCTTAATATTCTGAAATGCCATTCTTCCCCAAGTATTCCAACTATAGCTATGTTCATTCATGACCTAGTTTTACAATATGATGAGAGGAGAACAGAGCGAAGAGGAGGAAAGCTGTAGCATATTATCTATGATTTTTTCAGTTACCATACTGTGACAGAAAAGAGGAAAAACTTGTGTATGTTACAGCTCATATTTATTCTATGGCACATAACTTAGCTTAATAAGCTTTTACATGTGTCATACACATGAGCCTCCATTATGGTCTAGATACCTGAATTCACTTCTTGTTCTTTGCTTTCATTGGTAAGAGGATTATCGTGGAGCTTCAAGTAGATTTCAATTGCTGATCGAGCAGCCTTGAAGTAGAAGGCATGTTTCCTGAGCACATCCTCTAATCTCAAAAGATCTACGTAGGCACGAAGAGTCATCTTTCTCATGCAGTATGTGTGGAAGTCAAATTGGTCATCCGTTATCTCAAAAAAATGCTTCAAGAAATAAAGAAAAAACACACAACTCATGCACTTCCCCAGCTTAGTCTATTTTTTCAATTAGATGGAGATGACTAAGGTTACAACTGGTATTATTTACAGGCAATATCTAACAGGCATAGAAATATCCTTATAATACTGACTATCCAAGAGAACCTGTCAGTAGGGAAAAAGCCCACCCAGAAAAATCTCATTTTTTTTAACAGAAACTATAATGTGATTGTTCAAAGACAGGCATTTTTTAAAAAGCAAACTGAAATATCATTGTTCTGATTAAAAAAACAATTGGCAAAAGACAGCATACAGTTAATACACAAATAGTTGCATAATTAGGAGACATGGTGTTTTATATTGAATCCTCCTCACTTCAAATAATTGTTTTTCACATAATGGCTAGGGATGACAGCTTATCTATTACAATAAATCACCAAGTATTAACCCGTTTTTAAAAATCATTACACTAGAAACTTTATATGCAAAGAAAATTATGCTGATGACATCAGCAAATATCTTCATTAGTGTGTGAGAAACATTGGAAAAGAAATTGATGGCCTTCATGCCTACTTACCCTTTCTACTTCGTGGCACTTTTTCAAGGCATCACCATACTTCCCTAGCCTTTGATAAGCTGCAGCACATTCAGTCTGGAACCACATACACTGCATCTCATTTAGGTTTTCCATAGCAGAAGTTCCTTCCTGAAACAAGTGTCATTATCATTTTTTGCTATTATAATTTACCCACTGTTTTTTTTTTTCAACTATGGCTAGTTTCAGGCCATTAGTAGGAAACAATCAATCTTTCAACTACTTGGAATACAATAGAAAATGGATGTAATCACCCAGTGACTGAGAATAATACTTGTGATACCCTGTGCTCCCCAAGACAGAAGGAATAATTTAAACGATTTAAGAAAAAAAAATTATTGGAACAAAATTAGCATCTCAATGGATTTTTAAGATTAACTCATGCTTGTATACACAGTCTTACTTTTACAATTTGGGGGCAGAAAACAATGCTATTTTTAAAAATCTTGAAGTTCAGCAAATAATTTTTGTTGTTTTTTCCCCCCTGTTGGGTATGTGGCATCTACTAGTCTAAAAATCCACCAATATGTTTACTGATTTATCATGTAATATGAATAATTATAAGTTTCTTAGAACTTATAAATCTAATGTCACTTATTTAGACTAACACTTCATACTTTTACACGAAAAAATCCTAGGATGTATTCTTCACAGTTTCAATGCTCTAGATTAAGAATAAACAAACTGGAAGTACATTCCACATAACGTGAATGCTAGCACCAAATTTTCAGAACAGTCTTTATACCAGAAAGAAAACCCAACTCAAATAATTAAATGTGAGTTAAGATCAGATTTATCCTATCTTACCACAGGTATCTATGCTAGACTTCTGTATTTCTTGCTCTAACATTTCCAACAAGCATACACAATGAGTTTTCGGAATCAAATTTTCAATTGTTCCTAAAAATATCTAGAAAGCTCAGATTCACTTCCAAGTGTTTTCACACCTAAAATTAAGAATTAAGAAGCCTAATAAGTTTATGTGCTCCAGGAAATCCCATATATGTCTTCATATTTAGTTACATAAATAATATGTAAATCTGGTGTTTAAGAATCTAAATTTGTTCAATGTCAAAAATACAGAATTTAAAGTGCTTACCCCACCTTTTAAGAATAGGATTTGCTTTAACAAAATTTTTGTCTGTAGTACTAGCGTAAAAGAACTAAATGTTAAAGTCCAAATTAATTTATGTTAATGCTAAATCATAACAAATACAGTGCACATTCCTGTGCAGTTAGTTCAGATGGAATTACTGGGATTGGACATAGGGAAGAAATTCTTTACTTTGAGGATGGCGACACACTGGCACAGGCTTCCCAGAGCAGCTGTGGATGCCCCGTCCCTGGAAATGTTCAAAGTCAGGTTGGATGGGTCTTTGAGCAACCTGGTCTAGTGAAAGAGGTCCCTGCCCATGGCAGGGGGGCTGGACTAGATGATCTTTAAAGGTCTCGTCCAATCCAAACCCTTCTGATTCTCTATAGTTATTTACCACTAAGTATAAGATTATTCATTATCTTAAAAATGGATACTAATAAAACTTTTGGTCAAAAGTAACATGAGTGAAAAATAAACTGCCAGAAGCAAACAAAACTGCTCTTCATTAAAGCAATATACTTACCCTCGTGAATTTAGAGCACATCTCCTCTGCATCCTTCACCATATTTGCTCGCAGCATGTATTTAGCACATTTAGAATTGATAAATCTGTCCGCAGTATCCAAAGACTGTGCTTCATCCATCCATTTAGCAGCTTCCTTGAGGTTACCTACATGCTGTTAGGAAAAAATTAAATCGTTAACTTTCAGTATAAGCCTGCTATTGACCAACTCCTGAAATCTATAGTTACTGCTATTTCTCCCTCAGAAACAAAAGGCAATATTATTGTTCACTCCCACCTGTCTCCAGATTTTTTCAGAATGACAATTTGCTGTAAGTTGTGACTTGCTTTGCAAAACAAACAAAAGGGTTTTCATTTTCTTCCTGATAGAACAGTGCCCCCAAAAAACCCACATGAAAACTGATGCCCATAACCATTGCTAACTGAAATACTATGCACACATTCACACCAGTTTGATGGTGTTTGTTTGTTTTTTTTAATAAACTAGGTACTCTACATGTCCAAATTCACTTTTACCTTGTAAATTTTTGCTTTTAAGTAGAATAGTTCTATTAATGTTGGAGTGCTTGCAATTGCAGCATTAATGTAATCCAAGGCCAAAGAACACTGGCCAAGTTTGTCAAAGTGCTGTGCCAGGAAATATCGAACCCAAAGCAGTGTCGTTGGGGGCTCTTTCTCTCCGTTTTCTGCAACGAAATGGAAGAAGTTACAGTAACCAGTAAGGTTGAAGACTGCATTTGAAAAACAAACACAAAAAACAAAGCTTGGCAAATTCAGCAAATATTTCCTGTAATGCATTCATTTACTACAAGGTATTACAAGCATTTTCTTGCAAAAAAGTATCAGCACTTCAACAGTTCTTGGTAACTGCCAAAACCAGTAATAGTAATTACAGTGTAATTCATGTAAGACCATAGAAACTTACCACACGTACTAAAAAGGTCACAAGTTTTCAAAGAGGCTTCATAACCAGTAACAAGTTCTTGGATTGTAGAAACCTGCATATAAAAAAACCCCTCAAGTTACGTTCTACTATCATGTTTGCAGAAATTAACACACTGAAAAAAATACCTGGGCAAAATTAGAGAAACTATACTAAAATAATTACTTCATTTGGAAAAAAATTGGATGCATCTTCATATAGTTTCCTTCACCTTTCACAAGCTACCTTTGATCTCCCATTTTAACTGGTGATACAGCAGGGAAACGGGTGTAATCTTTGGCAGCTTACAGCCAAAGGTGATCGAGTACATTTGATTAGTATCCTTTTTAAGTTGTATTTTGGAATTTTTATTTATGCTGTTAATTTTTAAGTGTCCAAACTGATCCAACTGAAGAAAGGTGCTTTGGAAAAGACCTCATGAACTTCCCATAACAATGAAGATTCAGAAGAAACTTCTGTGGTTTTCTGGCAGGCTGATATGTACCATTAAAGATCTTTTGTTGTTGTTAAAAAGGTATTGTTGCCTAGAATCCAGGCTGCATCTTTTCCTATAAAAGTCTATATATTGATCGATTTAAGGCTAACATTTTTCCAAAATCAGACCTTGTCAACAATATTGTTGTTCATTCCACAGTTGACTCAAAATTCACCCACAGAGTTTTACACTCACACTAGACAAGTTTGACATTTACAATACATACAAATGTTAATATCTGTGCATTTCATGACAATGAACTATTCCAATACCAGGACTATGGCTTACAAGTGCCATGTAGTATTTCTAAGCATTTTATGAAATGCTCAACCTGTTTTGTAGCTACATTGTAAATGTGCCTGTCATATCCAGCAAGTAACCAGCCTCTTAAGGAAACAAGAACAATACTGAAGAAATACAATCTACGATATATACCCAAAACACAGAAGTGACTTAAAAAATAGGATTTGACTGTAAGCATAGCAGGATAACAGCTACATTCACCAGTCAGGTGAAACCTATAGATGGTTAAACACTAAACCTTCATTGGTTAAAAGTAAGATGATCTCACATCAAAAAAATTGGTTGCAAGAGTAAAATCAAAAATGTCATGGAGAGACAGCAAAATTTAAAAAAGCAGAATTTGACAAAGCATGCATCCACTTCAAGATACACTTTGGGAGAGGACGGGAAGGGAATAAACCTTGTTCTAGAAGATCAAAGTATACAATTTGAAGGATTCTGTATTTAACCTAATTCAGCACAACAGGCAAGAAAAGCAGGACAAGTTGTTTCAAAGAGAGCAGAGAAGGTGAGATGCCCAAGTCATACACAGCCAGTGTAAATATCTCAAGTATAATAAAACATATAAACACATACACACACATTCTAGAAAGCTCTGGGCAAATCTTGTAAGAAATGGTTTCTGGTAGCAAAACCTCATCAAATATAATTAAATGTTACTAGAGTTCAAATAACTACAAAGTGATAAAGGAATGTAAAGAAGTCACAATAGACAAAAGCAAATAAATGCATTAAGCTGTTCTCTGGCCTCAGACATCTATTTCCTAAAAGAAACCCTCAACCACCTCAGAAAATCTTTGAAGATTCTCTTCTCTACAATGAATCCAAACGCAGAAGTAAGCATCTGCTTCAGGTAGCAGGCTTGCAATGTGTATGTAAATGCAACAGAGCTAAGTGTTATTTCCTTGCTGCTTTTCACTGCAACTTTGAAGTATTCCCAAAGTTATTCTCATCTGGCTGTTAGTATACTCAAATTCCTTTGACACCAACCAGCTTTACTAGACTGCAAGTGAACTGTATGTAAAGGGAGAAAGACCCCTTCATTTCTTTAATAAACTTACCTCCCACCCCCCCCCATCATTTTTTCCAGTACTGCACGCTTGGAGTATGGCTTCACGGCTGGACAAACACCATGCTACCACCAAAAAGAAAGGTGCCATCATCTCCAAGCGACACATGCCTGGTCTCTGCTTTGGGTCAGTGCTAGTGGCTGTATCGAGGGTTACAAGTGATTTACTCCCTGCTCCACCTCAGCATACAGATGCCCAATTACTACTTCCATCATCAGGGGAGTTGGCAGTGGATAGATCTGGGGTAGTGATGCAGTAAGAAAGCCTCTCTTCCTAGCAGGAGGATCTTCAATTAGCTTACAGCAACAGTAAAATCAAATCCTCTGATCCTGAGGTGATGGAGAATACCAAACTGTACCATGTTTTAAAAGATGCTAAGTTCTTCCATATTCAGAACTCTCCAGTAGTTTTGGCTTCTACAGTCCAAGAAACTACACTGGAATTGTCATTCATGAAAAATACTTTGAACACCACATTTGGAAACGAGTATTCAATGAAAGCAACAGCTACAAAAACAATGTAAATCTGTTAGTTAGGTTATTGCATACATTCTTGATGAAAATGACAGTATCTTTGTTTCTCATGACTACTCAGAATTTTTTTCCTCCCTTTTTATGCTTATGCTTCAGTCTCTTGCTAGTAATTTAAGTAAATAATTCCACGTTCATCTGCTGCTTCAGGGAACAAATGATCTGGAAATATGAACCCTAATTTCTGTGTCCATATTAACTGCAAATTTAGTAGTAAAATCTGTCTCTTAGATTTACTACCATCTATTAGCTGTATTCTGGAGTCACCACTGCCATCTTAAAGGCAATAATATTTTACTATTTCTAAACATTACAGCATTCTTCATAAAGATCATTTTACAATTTCTAAAAATCAAGCTGAGATATCTGGAAATACCATGACACTGACTATGAGTTAATTTCAAACAGTATTATTCTAGGAAAAAAGTTTCAGTTATTCCCTTGCCATGGATCTGAAAAAGCTTAAGGTATTTCAAAGCATAAGTGAAGTCATCAACAAATCTCAGGTTTTGTTATGATAAGAATGGAGCCAATTCCAGAACTGGGGCCACCAGTTTCAGAAGCCTCTTAAATAATAAAAATTCAAACCTCAAACCTTTTCACAGGTCACTACCTGCAACTTTAATTTCATTACAAAAGAACAATAAGCTAAGAAGCATGAATCCAAGAAGGGGGAAAATGGGCTTTAGCCTTCCCCATTAGCAGAGATAAATTAAGTGCTTGTTTTCCCTCCTATACCTTATGTAAAGATTAAAATTGCACATGCTCACAAACCAGTACAGATTCTTGTCAAGTGTAGTAAATCTTGAAAGTTAAGAAAGCATCTTCCACACTCTGTAGTACTTGAAGCAAAGATTCCACAAAGGCCAGAATGGTCTTTTTTATCCATTCCCGTGCAGTTTATTTCAATTAGAAAAGATGATTTCATAAGTAAACTTTGAGTAAATGCCTTTAAATGAGTATTTGAGAAATACAAACTGAGACTGGAATAAATATCATGCATACACATCTTAATTTTTTTTTAAGCTGTAAGAAACAAGAACACAATTCACTTCAACCCCAATTCTGAATTACTTTTTCCTGTGAGTATTAGTATTTAACTACCTGATTATACTGAGAAATATTTTGTGTCCCCTTTTGTAAGGGATAGCCTAAGGGAAAGTTAATGTTTCCAGGTGAATGGCTGATGGCTAGAATTCTTTTATCATCATTTGTAGCTATTACAGTGGCACCTATGGGCCAGTCATTAAATGGAAATCTGTGCTGCATGCTATGCCATATACCAAGTGACTCCTGCCACAGAAATTTTTCTTTAGACAAAGACCAAAAGGGGACTATCAAAGATAAGAACAAATGGAATGTTAGGGCTACAGTAGCCTAAATCCTAGTTTGATTTTTTCTTCCCCTCTATACTCCATGTAAGAGGTAAGTTGAATGGAATGACAAAGGAATGAAAGTAAAGAGAAAAGCAACACTGAAATGTTTTTAAGAAACATATGTAACAAAAGTGAGGTGAAATACATAATGGAAGATGAAATCAGCCCATGAGCACAAAGCAGGGATGCAAATTTTTCAAAGAAAAGGCCCAGACTCTATGGTGCATTACTATGGAAGTTAAATTACTAAATTGATTGTATATCCTATTATTACAGCAGTTGGGCAAAATATTTTGTAATAGACTTCTGTTTCAATGACAGCCTTGAAAACACTAATACTGTATTTCCTTCTTCAATGAAACAACTGCAAGAAAAGGAACTGAATTATTAATACCAATCATAGAAATAGTGACATCCTATAGAGTGGTCAGACTTAAGCTGTGTCAACGGCTTTTTTTTTTTAAGGATTCAGCTTGTTAATTTATCAGTCACAATCACTACATTTAAGTTTCTTTTTCAGTTGCTGCCATTATAGATCAGTAAGAAGTTACCAGCACTTCCAGTGCACAGACAGATTAAAAGCTACTGTAGGCAGTTTCAGAAGCAATCCATACATTTAAGGATTGGCACAGATTTGAGTCCCTACCTTTTGAATTCCTGAGAACATGTTTAGTATTATCTGCACTGTTCTTAATAGCAAACAGCCAAAAGGGAAAGTTTGAATACTGCTACTGAGATTCAAAGTTTCAAGGTGCATCTATAAAGCTGCCCAAACAAGGAAATATGCTACTGACCTGTAGATGTAGATGCAATGGTGGTCTTAAGTTAAGAAAATTTCATTATGCATTAGTGCAGAAGAATCTTCAGGCAAATCCCAAAAATACTTTAGAAAAATGTGCTCTATTATGTGCTTTTGTAAAGAAATTTAACTATTACAAAATTCATACATATTTACACTACTGAGATAGAGGCAAGGTGTACATTATCTTGCCTTGAACACCATCAGCAATGAAAAGCCTACAAAACAGCAGGTAAGTGTAAAAAGACAGCAGACAGGAACAAGGTCATGCATTACTTTGCACAAATATGTGCAGAGTGACATTTAAATCACTCAGATGGTCCATCATCATCACAAATCAAATGGATCGCTTCTGGGAATTACCACACGGTAGGAGACTGATGCTTCACAAAACCATTTTGATTGTTTCTTTATGGAATGCCTAATAATCATATATACCAGAAGCTAAGAATTTGCATGTTGGTTGTTTTTGTTTTGTTTTTTTAAAGAGAACTAAAACTTTTTGAAGACTAGCTATTCACAGTTCTGTACTGCATCTACAATAATTTTAATTATTCAGTTAATGAGAGTAACTTTTTCTTCTCCTTTAAGCAGCTGCACAGTTCACTGCAACCCATTCCAAAACAGTAACTGATGTCTTTAAGAGGACACTGCTGTCTCAGAAAATACTCCAACCTCGCCTCAGTGGCAAATCTACAAGGTTCTGAAATTTCAGCATCTCAAATTGTACCTTGTTCTTCAAACAACATTCAATGGATGCTACAAGTTGGAGGACCCCCCCCATGACAGAGCTGGAGACTTTACCATGTGGGAACACTCTGCCTGATTCCCTTCATAACTTTCCACAAAGGGCTAGAGGAGAAAAATTAGCCAACAGTTCTTCAGTTTCCAGTACGTGACCCAATGAGGCTTCTCTTAAGAAACTTCTGAGTATTCACTTCTCCATATTACAGCAGATACGTATAAAAAAAAGAAATTTCACAAGAATCTCACCTAATCAGATTCATCTGTCTCAGAAAGCTCTTGAACTGAACTGTAAGAGAAGGATGACATAGAAGGATCATTCTATATTCAAAAGCCATCTAGTATCAGTACTTAGACTGGAAAAACCAAAGAGCTAAAAGTCTGGGTGCTTCTTATCCCCCCACATACACAAAGGCTTGCACAAACACACACCTCCTTTGAGACACTCAACAGTGAAGCAGTATGTAAAACCTTTGGTTGCAGGAAAAAGATCTGTAACATCCAGGAATATAGTTAGCAGCCTGAAAAAGTTCAAACACTAACTGTATTTTGGCTCAAGTATCAGATATATCCTATACAGGCATTCCCTTAATTTCAGAGGCAGTTCTTACATGGAGCATTACCTTCCTGAACTTCAGTTTGCAGACAATTTTAAAGACAACTGTAGCCCTTCCTGAGGGGGGAGTGGGTTGCTGCCAAACTTTTGTCCTCCCTTCAAAATCAGGGAGTAATTTCACAGGAACATCTTCTCTTATATTGATAAAGCACTTCTACTGTTCTAGCAAAAAGATGTCTACTGCAGAAGGGCCTGAAAGAAAGAGGGAAAACAGCAGGTAGAAGGGGATACCCTTCATGAAGTTGCTTATCTTCCACAGGATGGTCTTCTGTGCTGGCAACGAAATAGGGTGTTTCCCAAGACAGATATTCTCAATTTTGGAATCTGAAAATTTGGCTCAGATGTCAGACAGCTGCATTTTCTTATGATTCAAAGTGTCAACATGGGTGGTCTTCATCACTGCGAAGCTTGATTTCTCAGCTGGTTCTGAGTGGGAGAAGGACGGCAAAAACCAACCTGTAAAGGCAGTATTTCTGCACGTCGCATTTTCACTAAGGTGAAAGAATGCATGCAGGAAAAAAAGAGAAGAGCATGTGTTCTTGCCCTTCAAAGAAAGGTTATGCTATCTGTCCTATGCTATCTGTCCTCGAAACTGGGAATTGAACAACCTTTCTTCTTAAATAGAGAATTCTCCACAGTAGTTTATTTCCTGAAGAAAACTTGTTTCTTGCAGGTAATGTGCATGGTGCTGACAGTGGTGGCCCTGCAGGTCACAAACTGATCCCCAAGCACCACATGATTTGTGATCAACAAGTCAAACATCTCTGAATCAGATGAGTACTTGTTTGAAAAACCAACTCCTAAAGATGCAAAGATTCCAATTTAATAGCAAAAAAGTACGTCTCAAAGCTGAATAAATCAATCCCTTCATTTTCATCTCAAAGTACAATTGAATTTTGACAGTATTTCCCATCACCAGTATTGTAAGTAGTGGTTCTTGAACAAAGATTTCTGGTTCCCGGAGTAAGAACAGTATTCTTTATTCAGGAGAATGGCGTGTAGTCAAGTTTGTGACACCACTGTTCCAGCACAGCAGAAGAGGCATCCACTAGACTTGGTAAGAATCTTTATGTCCGTGCGAGAAACCTAAAAATTAATTGTACTTCTCAAAATATCTAGAAAACATTTGCAAATTGTTTTGCTACAGAGTACCCAAAGGAAATTTCTGTTGTGCAGCTTCAGAACAGTCCTCATCATCTAGAAAAGTTGGGATACCTAAAGACTGAATGACAAACTAAGCATTTCAACAGCAGCCTTTGCAAAGTGTTTTCCTTGGGCCAGAAGAAAACCACGCTGACATTAACAGATAGTCTTTCTGGCCAAATTATTAGGAGTATCTTTCACAAGACAGAAAGAAGTATCCAGTACATACCCTGAAGCAATACTCTACATGCCTCATGGGAAATGGAGAAGCAACAATAAAAACAGTCCATAAGAGTACTACGTCAATACTTGGAAGTCTTCGCTACGATGAGATGTTATCTAAGAGAGAGATAAGAAGGTGCTCACAATGTGCAGAATCAGTATCAATGGAGCCTGAAAAATATTTATGAACTTAGTACCAAATAAGTTAAGACAGAAAAAACAGAAAGCAGTTGCTGGCTCCAAGTTCTGGAGAAGGCCTTTTAAGACAACATTTTGAACAGGGCTTGCAGCTTGTCTGTGGCACACAATAACAGTACCAAACCACCCCTTTCTTGAGTTGTCTCTGTTATCATTCAATTTCTGAGACAGTGGTAATCATTCACACACACACACACACAAAACCAGCCAACACAACAGAGCTGAAAGCTGGGGAGCTGAACCCACAAAATAATGAAGAGGCATACTATAAAGAGTTGCTTTTCTTTTGATGCTATGCTGTCTACACCATTCTAAACAGAACGTCCCGCCGAAATAGCTTAGCACTAAAAAACTCCACTCTGATAAAATGATGACACAAACAAGAACATCTTCTAAATTACTATTTCTTCCATAATTCTGTTTCAAAACTCGCTTTGCTCAGAGGCAACTTCGCAGCCTCCCTGAAAAGGGCTACTTGATTACTTGTGATGGATGAGACAGACATGCAGTTTGGCAAGGAACTTGTACCCCCTTCTCTAGGGCCCTAGAGACACTGCACAAGAGGATCCTGGGTTTGGAGCCAGTTAAGCTCTGCCTATGTGTTAAATTCGCAACCTGGAGTCCCCATCTCTACAAATACAGATGCTTAGATGTGAACTTTCAGGCCTGAAAAATATTTATGAATGGTAGCAGAGGTACACTTCTAATGATCTGTTGTATCTAGCATGGCCCCATCATGTGATTAACAGCATTTCAATCCAGGGCACTCTGACCGTACCTTTCTGGATGGAAATACTGATGGGAAGGAAGCTTCAAATAAAGCAGCTGCCAATAGACTGCAAAAAAAAAAGCTCATAAAAGCTCATAAATTCAATTAATCACATCAAGGGGAAAAAAAAGGGGGGGGAGTGGCTACATCTTAGAAAAAAGGGTTTACTACAGCCTAACAAAGACAAGAAGCATCTTCATCTACAACCAAGAGATGATTGGCATGAATTGAGATGTGCTTTTTATCCAGGCAGCAAAGAACAGAGCATGCCAAACATACGAGCCAGCTGGCACACTTGCACTGCACAAAAGGTCTGAGTTCAGGCTCTTCCAGTGTATCCACACAGGAAGATGTATATGGGTAGCTACCTAAAGAAGTGCCATTTCCTATGGCTTACTATAAATTTCACTAAAAGAATATTTAAGATCACAACATTTAGAAGCTTATGTAGTTCAGAGAAGAAACAAAAAACCTCTTCAGCAAGGCTCACACTAGTTGATTTTAATTTTTTAAAGCAATGTTCCTCCATTATTTAAAAAAATTAAATGTCCCATCTAGCTACTTTGAAACATAAGATATAGACAGATTCATCAGTATAAAAAGGAAAAGGTGTAGGGTATCCAAATGACTAAGTATTCCCATTTTTACTCAAGGCCACTACACATTAACTTACTTGCAACAACTTCCTTAGTCTTACTTGAGAAGTTTCTGGCCCACAACTTGTTATACAGCCAATATAATTTACCCCACCCAATGAGGTATGAACCACAGAACAAGTCCATAGAGACTATTCAAATAAATTACTCCAATTGTGAAAGGTTATTCACCCTCATATGGAGGATTTCCATTGGTTACATTTTAGTATATGGCTAACATCTGAATGCAATAAAAACCACAATCAATTAAAAGTTACTTTCTCACCTCATACCATGAAAGCAGAAACAGGAAAACATGACAAGCAGCCTTCTACTTAACACAAGTCTCCTTAGATTTCTTACATATCTTTGACACATACAGATGCCAAGTTTTTTCTGCAAGAAGCTTTACTATTTTGTGTAACAGCCAATGAAAGTGTTCCTTTGAAACTAACAGCAGTTCGGATGCAGGTGCATCTCTATTTTTAAATTTATTCAACTGACCCATCAATATTCACTCCTGCTTCCCTAAGAAAAGCACCATTGAAGAAGTGTGTATGCTCATGCATACACACAGGGCAAGACAAAAATCTGTCACTTGCAGTAAAACACACATCTAAAGGGAAGTTCCACAGTCATTTTAAACTAACCTAAATAAAAGTCAACTGCTAAAGAAAATCATCAGTGGGTTTTCATTCAGATCTGTTCCTTGATCTAGTTTGCTAAGCAGCTGCACAGAATCTTGCACCACCTTTCAGTGGAAACCTAGGTATTCTACTGTCAGCTTCAAGTACCTGTAAAATCACCTTTCCACTTGGCTTGCAACTGGCCATCTTGACCCACCTAGCAGAAAATTTTTATTATTTACTTTACTATAAAGCTAATCCTATGATATCATGTTTAGTCAGTAACTTCAGCATTTCTCAGCATGTGGTGGCTAAGCAGACATAATTCTCAGGAATTTCAAAGAGCTACCAGCTTGTAAGGACTGGCTAGCTACAAAGCGTTAACTCCACAGTACTGTATTTAAAACAAAACAGAATAAAAAGCAAACAACTAAGCCACCCCAGAACCCTGGAAAGTTATAAGTTTTCTTTGTTCCCTGACCATCTAAGAAATCAGTTACATGTTTTGTAAGCAGCAGAGAAAGTAGCCTTCTATTAGATATGTTTCTTCAGAGCTGATCTACACCCTAAGGAAGTTCACACATTTTGGTTTACTGTGTATTTTCATGGAAAGACTGAGATGCAAGAGCTTTATTCGCTTTTAGATTTTTCTTTACACTTAGTTCCTTACAACTAAACACCTCCATTAATGACTTGTCATCACTTTCTAACATGAAATACATCCAATGCAGTGTCAGATACACTCAGAACTTAAAATTTCCTAAAAATCAAGCACAGGTAGAGCTCCTTGTTGCCCTGGATTAAGTTTGGAGATGTGCTTTATTATATACATCATTGCTAGTAAACTCCGCATCTTCCTGACCAGTACAGCTGCATTTCAGTAAGTTTGTGTGTAATCTGTACACACTTGACTAGATACACCATCAAATCCTACTCCGATTTAGCATTTCAAGATAATACTAACTTGCTGTGGAAGTGAAGACTTCTGTTGCTGTCCATTGCTGCTAGCACTGGTAACAGCTACTCCTGAAATAAAACAAGTGATACTTTTTTCTAGTGTCAATACCATCAATGACCACACAGGCTACTTGAAATACTAAACTCCAGAAGAAAAAGCTTCCTCCATTTACCTAAATTATTTGTTTGTATTTGTCATTCAAAAAGTAACTTGTAACATAGTATTTTGTACACTTGCTCTGCTGAAACAGCATTATTTCTTTTTTAGGGCATACTATGTACAAGCATAATGAATTGTAAGGTGTATAATACAAGTAGCATTTGATAAACATTGCAATTGTTTTGCAGTTTTGACTGATCCATGCAACATTTCTAGTCATATGTGACTGCATTAACCAGTTTTTGTGTCAAACATCTGCACTACAGACTTTGCACTTTCGATTTACTCTTAGGGGAGAGTACTCTCAGCTAGGGGAAAGCTGCTTGGTACGCCAGCTTTGCAGAGAGCAGACTACTCAAACAGAATGGCAGATGAGTCACAGGAAGAACATTTTTCATTAAAGAATTTACTGCTGCTTTGGAAAGGTCTAGCACAGGTATGTTTACACACTGAAAGTACAACTGTACAAGTGCCTTTGGAGCTGTGCAACAGTATTAGAAGTACAAGATTAGTCTCATGTTAAATGAAACAAACCTTAGGTAGGATGACTATAAACACAAGAGCCAGCCATGAAGTTTAAGTGCTTCAAATGTAACAAGTTGAATATTTAAACAACTCCTTAAAAGTTATTTTAAAAGCAATACTCCTTGAATATCTTTATAAATAAACCATTAAGGCACCTATTTGGGATGGAAAAAATGTAGGATTCAGCCAGACTTGGAAATGAGGTCTTAACTTTGATATTGCTGGGAACTCTCAGAATTGCTCAAGTCTCTTCCATAAAATGTAGCATCTTTCCATTCAGAAAATAATAAAAGTATGACTAGAGTAATTAAATAATTTTTCAAATTCAATCACACATCTAGCTATGTTATCAATATAAAGTTTAAATTCCCTCAAAAATTGAAGGAAATGTCAATGAAAATGCGTATTGGCTACAGGTGCAGAAAATACACTGCCTATAGTAAAGCTACAGAACACTTGAAAAGTATGAACATTAGTGTTCAGCTGTATCATAAATATTAACTAAAATGATTATGATTTTCATATCAGATTTCTACATAGGCTATCTTTTTTGGAAGTGAAAGCTAACACAGATTAGCAGTTTACAAAACTGTCAATGAGAAGTTACAGAATTTGGAACACTTTTGTGCAGGAACCTAGAGTTCAGTAGGACAGCAACACCACCATCAGAAGAGACTTACTGTCCCAGGAAAACTCCCCCACAGCGGTCAAGCCATAAAATGTATAACACAATTAAAATAAAACCTAGGGACTGCACAAAAAGACTAAAGGCTTAAGTTTCTTTTCTGATTTTATGCTTCCAAACACTGATCTTCCACTGCATTTTCAAAATAAGCTACAGAAATTTAACATGTCAGTCTACTACTAAGGTTTGCGTATAATTTAGAGAAGCCTACTCATTTAACTGCCATTTCCAATTACAGAAAGAGAGAGCTCTAGAAAAAAAACACATTGCTTAAACATATTAGACATCTTTCATCTAGGAATTAGCCCAAAAGGATAAACAGACTATAAATGGGATATTATTCTTCCCCAGACATACTGTTACAGACATGACGGAGCCTTATGAAACAGACTCTTACAGTTAGTCATAAATCAGGAACTTGTGCTAAGACAGCACTTCATATAAAGGACTGAGGATCTGAAGATTACCCTTTTTTTTTTAATTCACACCACCTCAACTTAATCTACACTTAAGTGAACTGCAGATATCTGGTAAGTTAAAACAACTGACATTTTCTTGATGTTAGTGTAGTACAGAAGAAAAATAGTACTAAAATGCAGAGATGGTGTGCTAGCTCAGACTTAACTGTTCTAACAGCAGTCCTGGGTCTAAATTACACTAAAGACAACAGGTTGTAAGGTACAAATCAAGGAGCCACTCTAAAGTGACAGAAATACAGATACCAAGCAACACAATATAAAGTATTTTGTTACACATTTTTTCCTGAAGAGAGAGCGCTTACCTCATTTAACATACACCAGAGAGTGAATGAAATGGGAAAGAAATGGGATAATGGTCCATGAAAGTACTGACACCCACAAAACAGATTTCTGCTTTCATTTTCACATTGCCTTAAAACATCCAGAATGAGATTGTCTAACATGCTGAGCATTCCACATCAACTGATGTCAGTGAATGCTTCTAAAGATAAACTTCCCTGAAACCATAACTCCTGGGCTATATGATCAATGCCCACAGAATTTGGCCTTGACATCTTACTGCCTGTTTTAAATGTGTGGAGTATGGATAATACCTCTCCTCTTCATTGTACTGTGTCAAGACTAATAACTTGTGAGATGTGACATAAGCCACAGCATATGAGAAAACTGCCAAACAAAAAAATTTCTATTACACCACAGTATGTAAATACATTCAGAAAAATAGTACTCCTCATTTTAGAGCACTTGGCTTTCCAGTTTTACTATTACTCCTAATGATCCAGTCATAGAACTGTTGACACAATGGAATAAGTTAACAACAGCAGCACAAGTTTGTACTGAAAAGTTCTAAGACACTTGTAAGAACACAAATTCAGAGTAAACCAGTGTTGTAATATGTCACTGTGGTCATCACACAACTAATTTCAAGAGCAACTGGTTTTTTGAAAGCTTTTGGACAAGTTTGGGGACTGCACAAAAGAAAGCAAGTAATTTAATATAAGCAGAACATCAGTAGGAGCAACTATGAGCAGAGATGTTGAGAGCCTTTCTTGTGGGTCTTCAGCTGGGTATTTGGAGCAGCTATTCCCAATGTAGACCACTCACTAAAAAAGCTCTCTTGATAAAGTAGTTAAGTCAGCTGCTACACCTGTCAGCTCCTGCCTTACATGTTACCTCAGGGACCCAAATTGTCAGCCACCAACATGTTTTACACTACCCATTCTCATTGCAGAGTGGAAGCATCCTATCTGGGCAGGACCTACAACAAAGTTTCTCATCCTTCTCCTTCCTCCACTTATTTTAAAGTTTCCTTACTTCTCCTTAAGACACAGTTATATAGCAGAAATGCTATCTTTTGCTATGAATGTACCAGTTGTTAACCAGATCTCAAGCAAGTCCACTTACCAGATTTCCCCTCCTGGAATTTTAACTCAGACATACTAATTTCTAAAACTTGAACTGACAGTCAGTATGAACAAAAGGCCGTCCTTGGTTGATCTTACAGAGTTATTTCTTCTTAAAACATAGACAGATTCCTAGTGAAACTAGTGTTTTTCACTTCCTTACATAATCCACCAATAGTTCACAGAGGGCATCTAACTACAAAAACAGTTGAAACTTGCTTTAAATTACTTTAGCTTTCCACATCAAGGAGGGAAAATGCCTTCTTTCCTGAAAGGATTAAAGAAAGATCTTCACTGGAGACAGCCTACCTTCCTGTGTAGACAGTCTTACACCTTTTTTTGAGACTGTTGTTTCTGATGTTTCTTCCAGCCAGACATTTTCTCTCATCCAGTATTTCCTCACAGTCTCCATGTTTTTAGTTACTCAGAAAAAGGGCACATGTGCACTAATGTCGAGCTTCAATGGAATCAACCAACGCACCTGCAACACAATCGACGCAAACCTTGATGTTGACTAATTGAAGATCTTCACTCTTTGGATTTTATCTCATGGATATAGAGACTAGCATGTATGGGGAACCAAAGAGTATTTCTGAATATTGCTCAAGCACAAAGAGAATTTTTTTTTTTTTTTTTTTGGGGGGGGGGGGGGGAATGAGGGTAGCATTTCAAGATCCCTCTCTTGAGGAACAATAACAAGACTGTTAGTTATTTCTAATACATCTGGACAGCAGTTTACAGAATGTGAAAAATACTATATCCCATGCAATTGATTATACTTCAGGTTATTAGCTTCCAGCAGAAACATTCTGCCAAGAGCCACAGCTACATTCACCCTGAACAGTAACTTTGCATGAACAACAGAACTCATAACAATGCAGTGGCACTCCTAAACACAAGTTTTTGCTTCCTGAATACACCAAGAAGGCTACAGCTTCTTCCCAGAGCATATATTGTGCCAAATATGTTTATTTTGTTCAAGTACAAAGATACCAACATGATAAGAGTAGTTTAAATAACCAAGTATACTTGGTATTCAGAAACTGGAAGAAGCCTGACAAAAAAAAATTAATAAGCCTCCATACTATACAGCAGGCTTTTTAAATTATAGGTTTAGCATTATAGAAAACTGAGAAAAATGGCTATTTTGCTGATACCCATGTTTTAATAACAAACTCCAGAAACTAAAGCACTAAGCAAAGAATAAAAACTATAAAACCAGTTATAACATAAAAGGGGAAGAGCCCAGTAGCTAGACAGTAAGTCTTTTATACCAGAGAAAAAGATTAAGAAACCCGTATCAAAGTATTTCATATACACACAGACTGTATTGTGTTGAGACATTTTCCCCATAAATGCTCCATGTTTCTTAGCATGTAAATAAAACATACACAGTCACATTTCAAAACCTTTCATTCACATAGCAGTACTTTAAGTGGTTACTATAAAAGGCTCCACAAATCATGAAAATGATACTTCTAAAATAGTATGAGAAGTATCAACTGTAAGTAAAAAATTCCTCTATATTCACTTTTTTAAAGCCATGTTTCCTTTAGATAACATTTCAAAGTTCTAGAGGAAAGTAGGATATCTTGTTAGTAAAAAAACCCCTGAAACACAAACACATAAGTTTCCTTATGTAGGACAAATCTGCCTTTTTATTATAGCCTCCCCTGCTATCCTGCTATATATCCCACTTCCTTAGAATTAATTCATTTTAGTTAGTCACCTACAATTCTTATTTAGTCCATGGTTTAAAGTGACGAAGATGACAAATTCACTCAAAAAACGCAAGTTACCTCCGCAGTATGCTTATGAATTGATGATGCAGAAATTTAGTATTCTATGGCAAGATCAAGAAAATCAAGTGAGTAAATCTCCAAAGGCAGTATGAGACATACATGTTCTGAATAGTGTTCTTAAGTAGAAGAAACTACTTTTTTCCAGGAATAACTAGTTCTTCAAAACACACTATCAACATTGGCCCCACTACACACAAGCAGCTCACTCACAGCATGTGAATTTTTTCTGACTCCTGCAGGTAGATTTTTCAAATGAGGACAGCCAGTGCTTTCTATTTTCACATGTTCAATCCAACCATCTTTTAGAGACTGCTGCTGCAGAAATGGTTTATTGAGCAACTGCACTTTTAGCTATATAGCACAACATATTAAGAAAAACAAAAGTGAGCACAAATTTAAAGCTGTACAGATTCAGAAACTAGTACTTAAACACCTGTGCTGTTCCTTCAGCAAAAGCAGCAACTGAAGGACAAGGGTGGAATGGACAATTGGGAATGTGAGCCACTCTGGCCATGAGTCAGGGCCCTTAAATAATCCATTTTGAATTCCATGACACACACACTCATGAATCAGTTCCCCAAGTAGCATCATCTGCTGGAGTCCTACAAATTCTGTGCCTGTTACTCTCACCTTCAACACACAGAGTTGTGTTGTGATACAAAGATCATGAACTTTTCTGGCACAGAATTTATATGAATTAAAACTCCAAAATGAAGATGACAGATCATGGGACTTGTGTTTTCACCTCTCACAGAGCAGACTATTTTAGGGTGAAAGGCCATCTTCTCTTTAAATATATGCCACTGCAGTTGTTGCTTTAGAGTACAGGAAGGCAACAGGCACTTGGAATAGTGAGTATAAGTAACAGTCAATAAAAATTGCAGTACTGATCTCCAAAATACAGCACCTCATCTAAAGCCTAGCATATGGCATTTGTCAAGCATTAAAGACAACAGCTCCACTGAGCACCTGCCAACAATTATGTATTAACACAGGAAGGCAAGAGTAGGCACACAGCACACATCAGTGCCTCACACCGATGGTCCCTGCTGTATAACGTTACAAACATCAGCAGGTTTGCTGGACAAACCGTCTCCATCAGCATGCAACTACTCAAAGTGAACACAAGCTATCTGACCCAAGAAATAATCTGGATGCAATCGTGACTTTACTAGAATTATACCAGTATGTCTTCCTCTACTTTTCCTTCACCAACTAGATGAGGGCAAACTCAACTTCAGCAAACGTCTACATCAACGGCTTGGCCAAGTGACTGCTGATTTCTAAGAAGTTGAAACTATTCTTTACACAGCTCTTTCTCTTTACTTGAGACTACAAGCAGATGATCTCTGACAAAATACCAAACGCACAACTATTACATTGTCTATTAGAATTTGTGCTGTGGAATATTTCAGAAATAAAGAGGGATGCCATATGTGCCACTGACAGCTCCAAAATCAAGAACGATGGATGGAGGACTGTGCTGAAACAATTATTAGATCACTGCATATCTATAGATAGCATCCTCATCCTAACCGCGTTTCACTCTTGAGTAAACAACCTGCACTTTTGGGAAGTGCTTACCTTAAACCAGCAATTATACATGCTTCACTTGACATGTAGCAAACCGTGCATGCACTCACATTTACCCTCATACTAAAGCAAGTCTGCAGTTATTCACCTGTGTTTTGAAATTAATCCATTTCTAAAAGGCAGATTCTGTGACAAGTGCCTGTTTTTCACTTTGTGAATGGTCTCAGAAGGAAGAAGCGAGAAATTCTAGGAATTGATTAGGAGGGCTATGCTGGCAAAAGGATATAAAAATCACAACTAAAGATTCCAAATCACAGTATCCAGATTAGGGATCTCAATACTTCTGTATGTAGGCACTCATGTATATAGACACATCCGTCTTTATTGTGCCTTTCTGCACTGTTTGCTATAGGATCTTGGTGTTGCCAGACTTGCATAAAACACACTTGTCCCAGTACTGAAGTACCAGTTGCAGACTAGCAAATCAACATCTACAAGCTGATCCTAGACTTGAAGGTGAAACCCAGTAAGATACTATTGCAGAATCATTAAGGTTGGAAGAGACCTCTACAGGCTGCCTAGTCCAACTCCCCTTTATGGAACAGGGTCAGCTGAAATAGGTTACTCCTGGTTATGCCCAGGCACATTTTGACTATCTCCAAGGATGATGACTCCACTACCTTTCCTAAACAACCTGTTCCCATGTTGGACAACCCCCATGACAAAAGTGTCTTTTTTGCTCAAATATACTCTCTTGTATTTTAAATTGTGCACATAATACCTCATCTGTTCACTGGGCACCAATGAGAAGCATCTGACTTTTTTTCACTCTTGTCTTCAGCTATTTATACATGTAAAATCCCACCTGAGCCTTCTCTTCTCCAGGCTAAACAATCCTAGCCCTCAGCCTCTCCTCATATGCCAGACACTCCAGTCCCATTATCAACTTCATGGCCTTTTTCTGGACTCCTTCCAGTAAGTCCATGTGGCTCTTGTACAGCGAAGCCCAGAACTAGACCCAGCACTCCAGATGTGTCTCACCAGGGCTGAGAAGAGAAGGATCACCTCCCTCAACCTCACAGGGGTGCTTTTACTAGCAAGACACTGTCGACCTTCTACGCCACAGGGTACATTGCTGGCTCATGTTCCGTTCGCTGTCTACCAGAAGCCCCAAGTCCTTTTCTGCAAAGCTGCTTTCCAGCTGGTCAGTCCTCAGCCTGTACTAGAGCATGGGTTACTCCTACGGTGCAGGACCTTTTATTTCCCTTTGTTAAACTTCCTTTCAGCCCATTTCTCCAGCCCATCAAGGTCTCTATGAATGACAGCACAATCCTCTCACCCATGAGCCACTTCTCCCAGTTTTGTATCATCTACAAGGTTGTCGAGGGGTAAACTCTGGCCCATCAACCAAGTCATTAACAAAGATGTTGCATACTACTGGCCCCAGTGTTAACCGCCCGGGGACACTAGCTGGACTTCATGCTGAGCCTGGCAGTTCAGACAGTTTTCAGTCCACCTTACTGTCTACTAAGCTGTACTTCAACAGTTTGTCTATGTTATGGGAGACAGTGTCAAAAGCCTTGCTAAAGTCAAGATAAACAGTATCAACTGCTCTCCCCTTGTCCACTGAGGTAGTCATTTTAGCATGGAAGGCTATCAAGTTAGTCAGGCCTGACTTCCCCTTCATAAATCCATCGTACGTACTCCCAGCCACACTTTGCACTTTGTGTGTTTGGTAATGGTTTCCAGGATTATTTGCTCTATCAGCTTCACAAGGACTGAGATGAAGCTGATCGGCCCATAGCCCCTCAGATCCTCCTTTTTGTACTTCCTGAAAACAGCAGTGACATTTGCTTTCCTCCAGCCCTCAGGAAACTCCATCCATCATGATGACCTTTGAAAGATTGAGTGGCAGTGCAGTGACACTGTCCAGCTCCCTCAGCAGTTGTGGATGCATCTCATCAGGTCCAATGGGCATGTACACATCCAGTCTCTTTAAAAGTTGTCGAACCTGATCCTCCTCTACTGAGATGTATGTATTTAAGAAAGCAATGAAAGTGACACCCATATGCCCTCAAAAATCACAGAAGATATGTACATTCTCTATTGCTTTGGTATACCAAACTTGCTACTTATCAGCAACTCTCAGAAGGCTTTAAGAAGATTTACCACAAGTGTTCAGCTTTAAGTGAGAATCTCATTAGGAAAGATGACAAAAAGGATCATCATGAAAGGTGCTTTGAATATCTCTGGATTCTGCCTCATGAAGAGGCTTGGGGTTTTGTTGTTGGGGTTTTTTTTTCTTTTAGCAAAATAGTGAAAGTTGTCAATGAAGTCACTGACAATTGATATCTTGCGCTTTTCCTCAATATGTAACAGGAATCCACTCTTGGGCATGTAAGAGAACAGATACAAGTATCATCAAGACAGCACTAAGGGCACCAACTAGGTGTCAGTATCTGCTGCCATTCTGTTGCACACGGTCAATTACAGAATATATGTGAAGTGCCTTACTTTGAGTCTCCTTTCAATTTAAGAAGTGTCCTATCAGAAGAGTGAATGATACCTGTAAGATCAGAATAAAAGTATCACCATATCCAATCTTTGTCTTGGTTGTAGCAGATGTAGGAAGATGCAGGTTGAGAAAATAAAAAAAACCAACCACCTTCTAAGTACCAGCTTGGGACATGTCTTCCTCCTGGGAAGACTAGGCATCTGCTGTATCTGCCAAATAAAGGCATAGATTCAATGCATGAAGGGAACAATTTAAACTGCAGATTTAGTGTAAACACCACCATGATGGTGTTTAGCAGAGCGCCTTCCATTTCTAGGTAACTCTTCCCCCAGAATTCTTGCATTTTGTGGTAGAAATTATCCAAATAAAGTTAACACGGGGCGGGGGGGGGGGGGGGGGGGGGGGGGGAGGAGTCCCAAGAAACAAACAAACACAAAATGACTTTAACGAGTTTCACAGAGCAGCAGGACATTCATGGGGATCCCACCCCTCTCAGCATCTTGAACAATAATCAGAACGAAGTGTGTTTCAAGAGGAATTGTACAAACAGGTACAGGCTGGTATTTGAGAAGGTGACTGAACTCATAGCTGAGGCACATGTGTTTACCATGGAATCTCTGTAATAGTTCCATATTCTAAAAGCTATTTTAAAACCAGATATTCTTGAAGAAGAGAACCAGAAGTTGCTGGTATTTGTTTTAATACATAAAACAACTCCAACAAATTATAGAAACACTTCAAGTCTATACTCCTATTTTCCCCATCTTAGTTTCTTCCTTCAATTCAGCAGCCATACATTAATGTAGATGACTAATTAAAATCTGATTAACAGATTAATTAAAGCATGTTCTTCTCAAGACTGAATTTTCTATTTTTTCACAGAAAACAGCAAAATGTTTCTGAATGACAGACAGCAACTACTTAAAAAACACTACAAAAATGTCAAGAATATTATTCTTTTACCCATAGTTTGGTAAACTCATACTTTGTAATACACACTAATGAAATTATTATCAACTCAATCCAACAGGCACAGCTACAGTAACAATTTATGCAGGAAAGTGGGTGAATTTAATTTTCTGAAGAGATATCAATTTTTTGCATTTTGCTTGTGACTGTTTTGCTACATGTAAAAGCTATTTCCCTGCACTTGTTCCATATGAGATAAGTTCCTCTAAGTGATACTTAAGAGTCTGCTAGCTGTTTTCGCAACCCAGAAGTTAGCCAATTAACACACCGAGTCAATCACACTGTCCTTACAAGACACTACAAGATCAGTTGAGCAAAACAAGTATTGGATCTCAGAATGCAGGTCTGTTCCTTAACACTAGTAACCTGCATAGGAAGGTCTCCGCTCTTGTTCAGACCAGCCATTTCCTTCCCTTTGTCCAACCCAAACAGGTAAGTACAACCTGGTGCAGTACTTTTTACATTTGAGCTTTGTCTTTTACGTAATCACACTCACTTTACACTAGTTCACCATGACCAAGAGTTTTCACATTTAAAAAGCCCCAGGCTATATTTACAGCATTCCCTAGAGGCTGCCATATAATGAATAGAAAGAAGACATTGCCAATTTCTTCACAACATATAGTGGCTACTTCAAGAGTCATCTGAAACAAACCTACAGTGATGAACATTATTCTTACTTACTAAATATTTTTTTCAAGTAAGAACAAAGCCATCAAGACAGTGTTTCATCAAATGATTTCTCTAATATGTTGTAGGTAGGAAGTCATCCATGACTGAGTATCAGCAATAACGTACCACTGAACATAGCCTATATAGTATTACAAACTTGTTTTGAATGAGACACACTGGGAAATACAGTAAGACTCGGTCTGACAGTCTCTATCACCCTCCAATTGTTCTCTTCAGTTGGAAAGACACTGAATCTGGCTAGGTACCAATGTAGCAAGTTAGGAAGTGATTAGTGCACGCCTCTGGTACCTGTAAATAGGGAGTATAGTAACCATTATCACTTGAGAAGGAACTTGAACTCTTTATATAACATATCCTTACTCATCCACATAATTTATGGAAAAATCAGTTGCCAGTATTATAGAAAATTATAAAAAACATCTTTTTGGTTGGCATTTGGTCAACGTTTCCTCCTGCAATTCAATGCCCCCCTCTTTTTTTTCTTATTTCAATATTAGAGTAATTTTATGCTACAGCATGGTATAGAAGCACACTCAGGATACTGAATAGCTGGCATTATTTTTTTAATTATACAGTATTTTAATAATCAAAAGCTCTATCCATAGCACAATACATTTGATCAAGTTTAAATGGCAGTACAGTTTCTAGGCAAAAGACAATTGTTAACCCCGTCTCTTCCAGCTTCTCATCCTTCAGTCTGTATGACTTGAATCTCCTCCAGTCTAGGTGGCTTGACAAAGAGGAAGAAACAGTCAAAAACCAGTTCCCACGCTACTTAGACTAGCATAATAGCACAAAACCTTAAGAATCACAAAGGCCTTTGAAGGATTAAACAACTTACTGGATAACTCACTTCTAAAACTAGGGAGAAAAATATTAGATCACTGCTTTGCAAGCAGTGAAGGACCATAGAATGTCAACTGGATCTTGTTGCAGAAGCATGTACAGTAATTTACAGCAAAGCAAGCTTAACACTTTCTCCTACTCCTCATCAGCTTCCAGAGTTAGTCTGCCTTAAGTACCTCTGAAACATAATTACCTCAAATATCAGTGGGTTAACAAATCACTCCTACAAAGTAATAAGTATTGCTGAGACTGATGAAACATCCAACTAACCTGCTTATCTCAAGCTACACAATACCATCTCTGTTACCTTCTCAAGTGTTCAAGTTTCAAGCAGTTAGCAAATCTTGAACAGCTTCCTTTTCAACCCAGTTGTGCAGTCAAATATAAACCTCTGCGTGTCACAAACTGAACATAAGGCCAACGCATACATGATTTTTTCTGCTCCAGAATTTTAGGGAAGACAGATTGCATAACATAACATAATATAGAGTGTATTTTAACTCATTAAAGACTTATTTATTAAGGAAGATTTTACCTCAGAAGTCTTTGAGAATGCCAAAAAGCAACAAAGCTATAAATAACCCTTCTTCACTGAGCAGATTTCAGATCCTCATGCCTTTGGTTGCTCGAAGAAAAGTCTCTTCCAGCAATAATCTTATCTTTTTACATGAAACAAATAGATTTACATTATCGTACTATGATGTCTTTCTCGCTTACACTACCCTTCTGTGATTTCATCCAAATGATCTTAAACAATAGTTCTACTTTAAGTGAGAAGGAAGATTAAAAACATCTCTCTTCCTTAACCAAAGCAAAGCGTATTCTTTAGCGAAGTGGTGAAGAACCAGTTGTTCTTCACACCTTTCTCCACTTAATATTTGCACAAGTATGTAAACAAATTTCAATTAGGTAGCTGAAAAAGTGGCATCCCCTCCACCCAGTTAGCAATTCAGTTATTTAAGTTTTGGGTTTTGGTGGGACATGCATTAATTGTTTCTAGAAGCAACTGGTAAAGCTTACTCAAGGTTACTTTCCTAGATATGAAGCACTCCTATAACAGACACTGTGGAACAAGTATAAAGAGTTCCCAACACACCCCAGTGAAACAGATGGGACACACAGTAGGCACCTTAAGGTTCAGACATCTATACTTGGATAACTATAACATTGGTGCCTGTGTTCCCTCTACAATCAAAACAGATCTATCACATCTGCCTAGCACAATCAAAAGGAGCCTTGATAGCTGTTCAACTGATCCTGTGTAGGAAACCATGTATGGTGGTGAGCTGAACAGTTCTTTATGTCCACTGACCTAAATTCACATGCCTGATCTGGAACATAGTATTTGGAGTCTTTTTGAGCAGCTTAAGTACTAAAGAGTTTCTAAACCTTCCTGAAAAGTCTTCACTTTGATCTGGGCAAGTCCTAAAGCTTTGCAGTTTTGTGCACCTGAAGCTAGATTTCACCCCAAACTGTTAACTAATGTTAGTAGACTAGAAGCTGGTTTTAAATCAAAATATACCACCATTTTTTTATTTAAAACATTTAGTATCAAGTACCAACTTAGAGTAATTAGATAACATTTTCCTGAACACATTTGACAAGTGTTTGCCTTCTATACAACCACCTGTTTTTTTCCTTGCCCTCTCCAAACAGAGGGGAGACATCAACATTTTTCCTCTAATCAGCTACTCTTTACATTACCTTTTGGTCTCCCCACTCAGGTGTAAAAGATGTTCTTAACACAAAAACCTTAAGAGAGACTTACTGAGAAATGTAATCCTAATCTTTGCTGAGAAAGTAAAGCTATATTTTTCTCCCCACTATTCCTCTGTATTCGTGCAGGTATTGAAGTAATTTACCTTTTGCTTTCCTACATATAAAATATTGCAGCTCAATCTTTATCTGAGTTAAGTACATTTAAATAGAAAACTTCTATTAATATAAATATTGCTTAGTTCACCTTTTTCCCAAAACCATGGTTTATGAAAGATCCTGGACCCACCTGGAGTTCTAGAAAGAAGGAACTTTCTAGGCTTAAATACAAGCTCTTTCATAAAATCCTCATATCTTTGCCACTTTAAAATGCAAGTGAAGTTGACTACACCAAATCACACCTGTTTCCAAATAAATAAATGTGGAACTGTTCATTCCCAATTTATAGAGTATTCAGTAATTTGCTAGGTATTTTCCAGCAGGTGTAACAAGATCCTGACTACAATTCTATTTTCAGCCAAAATATACCAATAATTTATGTGAGAAGCTAGTATGAAGCACCAACTTAAACAAGTTAGCTAAATGCAACATTTTCCTGAAAGGTATAGCACACGCTAAGTTTGCCACAATTTTCTGCTCCCTAACCCCTAAATTTCAGCAATTCTAAAAGTAACTATCAGAGACTAAAATTAAAAGTTTCTCTTGGCTTCAAAGATCCTTCTGTTACACTATAGTTACATGAAAACCCAGCAACTGAAATGCGAAAGAGACCCTGTCTTGGTAAGAGAGACAAGAAAGAATAGGAAAAAGCTTTTGCAGAAGTTAGCAACACAAACAAATCCAAGCATATGTGGAAATTGTGAGGCTCTTGATTTTAATTACTTTTTAGGATTAAGCCGGCAGTTTCAAGCAGCACTGATATGATACAACGAAGATAACTAGCAACAAGCCACCTTTCTGGATAAGTCTGCCCCAAAACATGGTGGTAGTTTTTTTTTACCTATCACATCAAAAACAATTGAGTGCTAAAAATCCTTTCGCACGCCAAATGAGTTTATATGTGCTTTTAACTTCTAGATTTTCATACTTCAAACAGCAGAAGTAAAACTTTCACAGCATTGACTGTACTTCTGTCTAGATAGTGTATCATCATTTTAAAAATTTCAACCCAGTTTCAAAAGTTTACATTGAAAAGTACACATCAGCAATAGGCACTGTAGAAAAGCTTGTACTACACGATACCAGAATTTACTAAAATTACATCAACCATGCAGACACAGTACAGATTACATTCTCCAAACAGAAGTGTGTTGAAAATTTCATGTTAAAAGAACTAGCGAAGAGACTCTTACAAAAATAATTTTAGTCCAATTAAAGGAATATCCACTGCTGGTTGAAAAGCTGCATGTATTTAAGGTTTTGCCAGCTACAAAAAACTCTTTTTATATAGTCATGAACATATTAGAGTACCCAGAGTTTTACTGCTTGGAACAAAGATAGCAACGTCTGAATAGACCGACCTTTATTTTATTTTCTACACATTTTAGTAACATGCTTTAGTTTGGAAATTTATTTCGACTATACCTTACTGACAAGCCTGGAATAAAGAACTACATTTGAAACAACAGATTCAATGTGACACAATTTTGCCAAAACTGTGAGAGTTTCGAAGTGCAAAATTAAAACATTGAAGTTTTAGCTAAAGACTGAAACAGGGAACAAGCCTTTGTGGTAAATACTAATGTATTCATGTAATTCAGAAATGTATGCAGAACAATAGCCATCTGTGTGGTATTTTAAAATCATGACTTCTGGTGACATCATAAACCATAAGTTGAAAGAATCCTGACACACTTGCACTCAAAGTACACAAAAATAAAGTTATTGGTTATCTCTGATTTTTCAAGAACTTCAGTGCATTCTGCACCAATCCAACTTCAAGCATTTTGACATCAACTGTCTACAGAAGTGAAGTTTCATACATATTAAGCATCATCAAGTGATCATTCACATATGACAAAAAAGCACACTAAGGAGAAAAATGTTCAGCAACAGTTACTTGCAAGTTACAGGAAAATCTATATAAAAACAGTGCGATAGTCTTTTAGAAATTCAATATAGAAGACTTCATTTTACCTTTTCTGGATTGTAATATAAAGATTTCAAAGTGGTAAACAAGGGTGGGCAGCCTTTACTGAAGTTAACCCTCAGGAACTTATCCATTAGTTCTCTAAATTTTTCACCTAGAAACAAAAGTGTATTTGGTTATATGTCAGTGATTTCAAGTGTTATATAAATATAAGCACTAACTGCTGTGCAACTCTGGATAATAGAGTAACTGAGAAACTGCAATTAAGGGTTTTCATTTTTCCTGTTATTTAAGAATAAGATGCAAATATGCTCCAGATTAAAAAAAAAGATCAGAGTAATATGCTTAAGTTGCTAGTGTTTAGGAAACTGCTGACGAAGACATGGTAACAGTCCTCAAACCTGTAAAATCTATTAAAAAGAGAAAGTATTAAGTGCTGGCTACAGAGGATATAGCAAGGGCTATTTAAACAAACATTGGAAAAAATTATAATGGTAAGAATAACTAAGCACTGGAATAGATTACCTTGCAGATCTGGTAAAAGCTCCATCATTGGAAGTTTTTATGATTAAGTTAGACAAAAGTGCGTTAGGAATAGTGCAGACATAAATTATCCTTCTTTGAGGAAGAAGGATGGATGAAATGAACCCTCTACCTCTCTTCTAGTCCTATTTTTTTTTATGAGTAGGACATGACTTCCAATGATAACATGATTGTTTCTGGAATCAGA
This sequence comes from Buteo buteo, assembly GCF_964188355.1. NCBI lineage: Eukaryota > Metazoa > Chordata > Aves > Accipitriformes > Accipitridae > Buteo > Buteo buteo. The sequence continues at coordinate 28,565,161 of NC_134184.1, read as the reverse complement.
AACAAAATAGAAGACTGGGTTTCAGAAGGATAAGCACCACAGCAGAATCAACTTTATCAAAATTATACTGGCAGAAAGCTAAAAATCTGACTTATGTTTTCAGGTAAAAGTTACAGTACTTGCAGTATGCTACCTTTCTGAGAAATGCTGTTCAAAAAAAAAAAGGAAATAAAGCAGGACTTTAAGAGAAGATATCCAGTCAGGAGAATAACTGGTCTTCTCATGTTTTTATTCCTATGATGAAAAGTGGTTATTTTCAGTTGTTTCAATTTTGGTGGTGTTTTGGTTTGTTTGGTTTGGGGGGGGGGCAGTGGTTTGGGGGTTTTGTGGTTTTATTTTTTATTGGTTATGTTTGCTTTGCATAGGGATGCAGCTGCTACACTTCACTGCCTACTCTGTTGTGGACTTAGAGCTCTAAGTCTTTAAACAAGGCAGTAGTACACTTCACATAATGCTAACATACACAGATAAAACTGTCGTAATAAACTTCAAATCATTAAGAACACATTACAACTTTTATTAACAGGTTGTTTTTTTATATATATATAAAATGAAGATACCACTGCTTTGTATATAACATTCTTATGTACTCCCACCAACTCTTGGATGTCCTACACTTACTGTTACCAGCACTGTTGTTGAGACTAATAGAACTCACTCATGTTCTCACCTCACTGTAGTAAAACCTGCTGTATATAGAAACTCCTACTATCTGTGGATGGGGATCCATAAATGGACTATAAGTACATGCTTTATTATAGGTGGATTAATTAAAACTTGTTTTCTTGCACTACAAGAAACTCCCCTATATTTCAAAAAATCCATCTCAGTTTCTCAATTTCCTCTGTTGAATTATTCTAATTTATATTCTTGATGGAATAATTGCAATTCATAATTTGAGAAAGCAAGATTCACATTTCAATTAAGTACATATTTATTTATAGAAAGCAAAACAACTTTAAAACAAATTGTGGAAAAAATGCAAAACACACAGCTAGGCACCCACCTATGGCACGAAGCCAAGCTCAAAATTTAGTCTCTGAGGCACAGAAAAGACCTGACCACAGGACCAGTGAATCTGCAGCAGCATAAAAAAAATCAAACTGGATGGCCAGACTCCAACTCCCCACCCTTGATCAGTCTGAAAATTAATCGTAACAGCCTTCCTCTATACAGGTCGTTTCCAGCTGGATCAAGGAGCTGATCTGTGTCAAATACAAGGTTATTAAGATGCAATGCATGGCAAGGTCTGGGAAGGACTGCCCCTTTAATACAAACTGCACTTCAGAGTATTTTAAGCCAATTCTGAATCAGCCAGTGTTGGTTGCAAGCAACTGGTCAGTGACCACACTGGAACAGCAACCTCATTTAACCAAAAATTCTGTCCTGAAATTTGCAAACAAGTTTGTTTCTACACCTTCACATTCTCACTATTAACTTTTGCCAACAGGAGTTCTTATCTGCTGTACTTATAAACTCAAGAAATCATTTAGTAAATAGACAAATTTCTAGGGGATCAAAACGAGCCTTACACATCCATGACTGATACAAGCCTCACAGATTAACAGAAACACAAGTTTTAGTTCAGGAAAATTCTTATTTGCTATTAAACACTGCAGAGCGTAGCCTACTGAGAGGTTTTTCTCAACTGTTCTAATCACAAACTTTGCTTTCATTTAGACTATTGCTACAGCAGGAACAACTAGTCCTTATTACCAAACATATTTCTATTTAAATGAACATTAGCTGTCAAACTACACTGTCAGATATAAGGTAACCTACTGCAAAACATACAGTGAAATGAAGTCAACAGCAAAACACACTATTAATAGAAATACAGAAAAGCATTTTGCAGGTTATTTCCTTGTTTGCTATGTATTACCATAACAATTTTATTACAGGAGAAAAACAATTACTTGTCACTTAGCTTTTCAAATCTAGCTGAACTGCCTTAAAATTTGCCCTTGTATCTTCAAAGAAACCGAAACATCTGGGATTAAGTAAGGCAGAGTAAATTAACAAGTGTTAACTTCAGGGCTAAATCTCCTATGAAGCAGTTAAACTCTTGTGATTTTACACAACTAAGGTATGTGCACATTCAGACTCCTGAGCAACAACAGGAAAGTGGACTAGCTATGCTCTGTAGCATTTAAAGGTACAACACACACAGTGCTCAGTAAATGAGCTAAACTGAAAACTAACCTCATGAAGTTAAAAGCATGAGCAGATGAGTCCAGCTGCAAATTCCCGACATAAGTTCAATATCAAGTGTCATGAAATTTATGTACTTTATATTTCTTTCCAGAAGGTTTCTGCTGGAGTTACAGCTCTTAGACAGCTACATACCAAATGTATATTTTTATGGGCTTTACCATTTCATTTAGCCTCCTTCCTTCTATTTTGGAAGACCATAGCTTTGTTTTAAAAAGTATATACGTATTCCCTCTAGAACCGAGCATATTTGTGCACTATACTTCAAAACAACTTTTGGAAGGACAGAGTCACTGAAACAACTTAGCTATAAAATTAAAAATCAAATAATTTGTGCTACATAATACCACAGGCCTGCTTTTTGTTCCTATTCTTATTAAATTATCAGCACAAAGTTGGTTTATGTTGTAGATTTAAGTTCTAATGGCTCTACAACAGTGTTGGACACCCATAAGATATGCAGAGTCCTAAAAAAAGACTTAATGTTTTCCGTCCAGTACAAAAACTGTCTGGAAACTCATCAGTCCTATGCAACTATGATTGTTACATGAATCATTTGCACCTGGTTTCACTGTTTATAAATTGTAAGTTAGTTTATAAATATATGTATATTAAAGATATAGGAAAGGTGTGTGTATATACACACCCCTATACCTTTAATTCAAGTGTACTATACCCCCTACCTTTTAACTTACGATTCTTCACTTGCATGATGCAGAAAAATGATGTACAAGAATTCCTACAATCTATATACCATCCTGTACTGTAGTTCTATCAATACAAACATTATATAGTTCGCATGACCATGCTGGAGCGCATAAACTTTTTCTATCAACTCCTAAAACGCACCAAATAATTTTGTCTATTCCAGGAGAAACGCGTACATCTGATTTGTGTATATGTACAAATAGGCTTAAATGCCCAAATAGGTATTAAATGCACATTCAACAGCCTGATGAAAACTTAAGGAAAAAAACCAAATAAGAAACTATTACGGAACAGATATGCAACTTGTTACCTGAAACAAAGTTTAAAGGTAATCTTCTAGGTGAAACTGCTCTGGGATGTCTTTTACTAACTTCTTCATAAATCTGAAGCCTCTCTTCTAAAGTGCCTATTATCAGTAAATATAATAGATATAAGTAACAGAGATAAAAAACTATTCTTCTAAATCTTTTTAAATGTTCAGAATTAGTTTAGCTAGACTTCTTACACAGTTTGGATTTGGAACAGTTTAAACATTTCAAGCTTTTTTTTTCCAGTGAACCATAAGCATTACTGTGTAAAACTTCACTGAAAACACTGTATGTACAATACACAACTACCAGCATTAATCATTGTAAGGATAAACATGACAATTACCTTGCACATTCAATCATACAGTACTAGAGTTTGGTTTCTTTCAGTTACATGCTGTGCAGACCCATTCACACAGTAGTTTGACACACTCAGTTTCAATTAACTGTTTTTTCCACTATGTATCCATTTCAGACATACTTAAAGCATTCAGAGAAATATATTGCATTTCCAAATCATAGGTATACCAATAGCACACTATACAAGCATGCCTTTATTATAGGTCCTCTGGTGGCAGCAAAAACGGGGCACAATACTGCCAGTGTAAGTACTGAGCACCAGAACTCTTTATACTTTAATGTTTAACAAAAATAAAGCTACTTAAAGATCTTTCTTCCCACTCCTCCCCTTTCCCCCATAATATGCTTTGGAGCTCCAATGTGGTTAGAAATTAAATAAAACTAATCTGTTGCTTTGAAATGCCATTTTCACATAATTAAGATCAATTTTGCTTAAATATTATTAAAGTCATCAAGCAATTCAAATAAAACTGAATGTACAGATCAAGACTATGACAACATATATGTTAATAAATACATCTGTTTTCCTTTCATAAGAAAAACAATTTATATTGTCACTGAGCTCAGATGCTGGGGAAGGGGGGGGAATATGTTACCCAGTGGCTCCAAGAGATACAGAGTTCTAAAAGTTATACTAAAGTCATGTTTGGATTGGAACTAAAGCATATAAAAGCCCTAATTGAAGTCACAAGTTGGAGCTCCAGAACTTACCATGGGGGAGGAAATAGTCCTAAGACCACCTAAAAAATAAAGTAGCATTATTAGTTTTATAAATTAGTACAGTTTTAATCTACATAGGATTTTAATACATCAAATAAACTACTGGATTGGTTCTTTGTTAAGAACTACACATTTACATCAACATATTCATTACATCAAACGGAATAATCAAGTTCCTGGGTAATTTATTTTCTGAAACAATGATCACTATGTTCAACTCTGTGGATACACTAGGAAAACCATTCAAAAGGCAACACTACTGTCTGCATACATGTAACAAATGCAATCATTTTCATTTCCCAATCACAAGCCATATTCCCAGACCTTATGAAACCCAACCGTAAAACTTCCTAGAAGAAAGCTGGTTGAGAAATATAATGCAGCTATAATATCTACAAATCCTTGTGGGCTTATGATTTATGATGTCATCAGAATAACTCCAATAAAACTTTCACTAATTAGTGAACAGTGAAATACAAGGAAACCATTCCTGTGTAAAGGTAAACACTTGGGAAAGTTACCAGTGCAAAACACTTAAGCTATAGTATAAATTGTTGCAATATTGTAATTAAAAAAACCCAAACAAACAATGAGCTATTTTCCTGGAAAGACAGAAAGGCAGTAATGTGATCTGGCATTGGAGTAACAGTTTTTATCACATTTATCACCTTTTCCTCCAGAGAACAGTCAGCTTAAAGAAAAAAAATTTTTTTTCAGATGGCCTATCTTTAAAAGGCCATCTGAAATAGTTATTTGAGTATCTCTCCACATACCCTTAGAAAGAGGTATCACCTAAACAAGTTTCAGAATGACAATTTTATGTTGTCATATACAATAGTAGTCTGACAATAAACTACTAGAAAGGAATGAATTGCAATTTGGTTTCCAAGTTCGCATGTGGCAAGGAAATGTTCTCTGTGTAAGCACATTAGCAAATGCCACCTTTAGCTCCAAGAAGAAAAAGACTTGCTGTTGGTATTTTCACGCATACAGGTTTTTCAGTGAACATTTTTTAAGATGGATAAACACAACTACATCATATTCAAGATTGGAAGGTACATAATTTTCTGCCACGTAAAACTTTTTAACCTAAACCAGCAGCATATCAAACAGGAGTTTTAAGTATATCCTTTATCATACATATTTTCAATGTATGTGTATCTTAACTTACTAGGTTGTAGGGCCTTTTCCAAGCCTTCATAATAATGCCAGTTTTCTGCATTGCGCTCAATTAACTCTTTGTATACTTCACCAGCTTCTTTCAGTCTTCCCAACTTCAGTAACATCTCTCCTAAAAACAACACATTAAAGAACTGTGAATTACATGAGAAAACACTGATGGCTTGGGAGTAAAGTTTACAAAACTAAACACATAAAATTGGGCTTAATCATATGTAGATACTGAAAAAGAGGCTTTATTTTTCCAGAGGCATTCACTGTTTATTACCAGTGCTACTTGAAGCTACCACACATATAGCTCAACACAGTTTGGAGCATTCAGTACCTGTGAAAACAAAGATTATTTGAATGCCTGTATCCGAGTGTTTAAAATAGCTATTGGGATTATCTAAGGAACAAGCAACTCTTCTTTTCAGGACTCCAACACTTGACTATATCGCTCCTTACCAGGCTGTTTACTTAACTACACCTATATTTTTCACACCAACTAACCAGTTAAATCACACTGGTTTGCTGCCAAGTAAATTGTTCTACCAGGTCTGGCTTGCATGGAATTCATTTTCTTCACAGCAGCCTGTACGGTGCTGTGTTTCAGGATTTGTGACTAAACATTGGTAACACATCAATGTTTTTGCTACTGCTAAATGGTACGTGTAGAGGATCAAGACTTTTCACCCCCACCAGGGTGGACAGTAAACTGGGGGTGGACACAACCTGGACAGTTAACCCAAACTGGCCAAAGGGATATTTCATGCTAAACAGTGTCATGCTTAGTAATAAAAATGAAGGGGAAGGAGTGTTTGGGCACATGGCCATTGCCTGCAGACTGAACATCAGCCTGCTTGTGGGAGGTGGCGAGTGATTGCCTCTGCAACGCTTGGCATCTGGGTCCTCCCCCCCCCACACCCCCTTCCTCTTTCCTTCACTTAAGCTACCTTTATCTCAACACATGAGTTTTCTTGCTTTTGCTCTTCCTATTCTCTCCTGTCCTGACAAGGGAGGCTGAGAGAAGTGAGTGAGCAGCTGTGTGGGCCTCACCTGCTGGCCAGGGTCAACCCACTACAACTGTGCAACCAACGAGCAGGTGAAGAATACGTGCTATTACACTATGTAATTGTGCATATTCAGAACTCTGTATTAGTACTTTGAATCCAGAAAACAACTGCGGGTTATTTTTAACCAAAAAAAGTCAGCTTCAGTATTCACTTAAATAGGGCAATACAAGTAAGTGCATTAGAAAGCTTAAGAAGGAAACAAGAACTTGATACTTCAGTCAAAAAAAGAAAAAATCAGTGTTTGTACTACAAACAGTATTCTCCATGAGATTAAAACTGGGTTATACTAGCTCTGATTTACAGAAAGCTGCTCTAGTATGAGCAAGCATAATAATCTCTGAGATCTCCTCTGTTCTTGTGTCAACCCAAGTTAAACTACCTACATCCACTCTCCACTTTGGTAGGACAAGTTACTTCAGCACAAAATTATAAATCTGATGTTACCAGTTTCCCTAGAGTAATTGTTTCAAATCAGTTAAAAACATGACCTTTTTTTTCTTTTACTGCTTTATGATATCTAAAAGCCAGTAGCAAAAGTTTAGAACAAAATTGGCTGAGGGAAGAAGAATGACTTACCTTTGATTTCTTCTACTATTAATTTATCACATATTTGCTTTTCATATGTCTCTATATGTTCTAAAGATTCCTGAAATAGATCTGCCTCTCTCATCACTTGATTTTGATATAAAATCAGTTCACTATATTCATAATCTATTTTGTTAGGAGGAATCTGGGGGGGAAAAAAGCAATAGGTTAGTTAACATTTACCTGTACCTCCACTGTATGCAATATTACAGAACACAAGAGTCAGGCTACAGAATATATCAGGTCAACTTATATACCCATTCAAACATTCAAAATGTAAACCTCCCATTATTCACAATTGAATTAGATTCATTCAGGATATCCCTTGTCAGAGAACAGTTTAAAAGAATTCCTGTATTTCTCTTTTCTCTATCACTGTGGTCAGCTAATTAAAAACAGAATCCTTGCCTTCTCTCATACAATTCAATAAAATTTGCAAAGATCTTGGTAATCTTCTCCTTCTGAAGAACTCATGTACTCCACAACAATTTTGACCTAAATTCTGTAGCAGATTGCTGGGATATCACAATACTCAGCATACCAAAAACTCAAACTATTTCCAAGAGCAATGAACCACCCAAATACTGGCCATAGTTTGACATCTAGAAATTTTCAGCCAGGAAACTTGCACTATTTCTCTCTAACCAAGTGTTCTCTGTACTACAGTTCAATCCCCCAGAAAGTACAGTGCACAAGCATGCAAAGAGTGTTTTCAAGCAACAGATAATTATTTCGAGGTCTGCTGCCAGTGGCATACCTAGGACTTTGTCTACAGGCTATAGTAAAACTAGTGGGTCATCCACCTTCCAGTCATACATCAGACACTGAAACAGGATGACATTCACCAGTATTCCTTTCTAGGGGTAACTCCCTAAAGTGTATTTAGGCAATGAAAAGTCTTGCCAGAAGTATAATAATTATCTCATACTAAATGCTCTTCACTAATACACACGGAAGCTACTTCAATTATGATAAAACTGCAGGAACTTCAGAGACCAAATGCAGAAGTCTGCAGACAATCCCCAGCAGATCTATACAAGTTTACTACGTGAAATATACTGCCTCAATAGAAATTGTAGGAAAGACAGTCTAACATTATTTTTTTAATAACAAAAATAGATCAGCAGCTGAACTTGATAAATGTTAATGATTTTCTTTCCCATGACACTACATACTTTTGTTTCTTCCTGAACAAGCAACACTTTGAAGTCACATTGGTCACCAAATGGTTTACTATTCTGTTCCCTGAGTAAAGTTTTTCCTCTGTCTTCTTTAAAGACCCACGTAATTTAATAAACAACAAAAAAACCCCAAAACATTAAACTGATTGAAATTAACATTTCTATTAAAAGAATCTTGTCCTAAAATCACTACTTCCAGCCCTTCCCTAGGCACAGATCAATTCTATGAGATTTAACATTTCTGTTTACATGCTCTTTGAATTTTTAGAGGCAGCTTTTATAGTACTGTGAATTATTAGAAGGAAGATTTCCTTTTAGATAAAAACGTTCTGAAAGACAGCATCGCTAAATAAAACAACGTAAAGAAGTATATATCCAACAATAAGTATCAATTTGGGGGCCGAAAGTAACAGCATTCAAGTGTTTTTTAGTAACTGCTAACATATGATAGTAAATGAAGGCTAACGGAACAAGACTAGACCTTGCACATACTAGAGTCAGCAGGTAGCACGAAATCCTACCCATTTCTTAAAGTCTATTTCCTCTATCTGTAGCTCCATTTCTGTTTCCACCTTTGCTCAACTTTTATCCATACTAAACATTGGAAGTCACTAATAAAAACCTTGTTACCTGGAAGGCATTTTTAACTACTTCACGGAACTGACACATGCAACAGGGGTTAAGCATCAAAGCATGTCTTCCTGCTTCTCCTTACGGCAACACCACAGAACTGAAACTGCAGAGCACCAATTCATTTCTTTCTCCTTCACTTCCTCCATAAAAGTATCTTCCCCTCCAAGACAATACATATATCTAAATTCCACAAGTAGCACAGCTTTTTGGCACATCATGAATTAGTTTTAGGCCTCCAAAACATAGATTACCCCCAAAACCCTTCAAAAAAATATTTAAGAGAAGAAACAGATATCAATAAACCTTCTCGTAGCTTTTCTGACTTGGCTGGACTAACAAAAGAAATTATGAAATGTCAAAAAATCAAATGAACTGCTGCTTAAACATAGGGCAAATCCACCAGAAAGATACTGTGCTTACTGTCGCTCCATTTAAGAAGCCATTTTTAAAAGTACTTTTAAGAAAAGTTCATTTTTTGAAATCTCATCAAGTTAATAATGATTTAAATGTGCAATTCATCAGAAGGCAAGCAGCTTATAACCCCAGTACTTAATCTGAATAATCAGATTGTCCTATAAAGAATAAGTTATTCTATAAAAAGGTTTTTTTCCACACCATTGTTATTGCTGCACAATATATCTTTACTCCTCCCTCCCCCCCAGAAGAGTTATGATTCTTGCACAGGATGTCCAACTTTCTCTTGAACTCAATTCTGCTGTTTTGGAATAAATTTCTTCCTCTCCTGGACCAAAAAAAAAAAAGAATCAACTGTACAACCGCAGATGCCCTAACATAACTGTCACTGAAAGAATGTGACAAGAGGCAGCCAAAACATACCTAAGAGCAGACCCCCAAAACTCCAGAGGTTTTCTGTCCATATCTGTAATTGTGGGCCTGATGCAGAAATTAGGAATAAAATAAAAATTAAGAATAAAAATTTTGTTCTGGAAAAGAAGAAAGGAAAAATGGGACATACAACAGTAAAACAAATTGCATAGTTGTTTTACACCTTTGTTTCCCAAAATTTAAATTCTGAAGTGACTCTTAAATCATTTGATTTAACTTGGACAGCACAGGCTGTTATATTTCCTGCAGTGATGTCTGCATTCAACCTCATAACCTGTTTCTGACTGAAATATTGTCCATCTGGCTAGTTTACAGCTTTCAGATGACAGGCAACGTTGATCTGGATACACTAAGAGACAGAGAATTCACCATTTCCAATGATAACTTAGCCATTAGAATAAAACTGTCAGTGATAAAGAGTGATATATCATTTGAATTTGTTGCTCAACTTCCTGCCACTTGTTCCTTTATTTTTCCCCACTAAGCAATCCTCCTAGCTGTCATTCCTCCCAAAAGCAGTATCTAAACTGTGCTAGAATCACCTAGGTTTTTTCTGCTTACAGTAAACAAAGAGAATCTCTGCCCTTCACTAGACAGCATTTTCTCCAGTCCTCTTATCTTTCCATATTGCTCATTTTCTAGGTTTTTAAAAACAGCATCATCAGGAAGTCTTGATCTCTCACAGTAATCAGTGCTCTATAGAGAAAATCCCTGCTTCTTAGAAATAAGTGTGTTTTTTGCTTTTTCATCCATAAGTCTACCCTGAGACACAATTTTACAATAAGCTAAGTCAATCTAACTACAGCCTGGATCAACAAAGGCAGTTCACTTCCCTCTATTATTCCCCTTCCTCTTTCCCCTCTCACCTCACAGTTGTTCAGTTCAGCCAATCAATCCTTCAAAAGAGTGATTATTTTTCTGTCACTTGGGCTTCCTGAACCAGCCCTCCACGAGTCAACCAGTGCTGCACAAGGAAGCAGTGGGAGCACACAGGAAAAAGTCAGACTGCTGGTTTTGGCAACAGCTTGTAGCTAGATTAGCTCCGTTATTTTGTAATACTGCATCTTCAGATACTCACCTACAACCACTAAAGTGACAGTTCCTTGACCTTTTTCTTAGTTTTACTGCTTGGTTTTGGCTGTTAATTCGTATCTGAATGGACAGAGCTGCCTCAGTAATCCAAGTAAATTAATATGATCACCCTACATCACCATTATTTACCAATTATTGACAGCAGCATTTTACATAACATTCATGTATAATGTTCCATTTACTACTTTATTCATTAACAATACTAGTGAACAGTATCAGGCCTAGTACAGATTGCCATAAAACTCCTTGAAACCATCAGTTTGTTGAAGATTCCCATTCACTAGGTATTTGGAAACCCTTCGTTCTTTCAACCCTCCTTTTAAACCTTGAACAACATCACCCTTTTATCAGTTACATTCAATATCCTATCAAGTCAGTCAAAAAAGTTCATCTATTGAGTTGGAGTGCATACAGAGTACAGAGCAAGAGGGGAGATTTGGAAAGTAAAGCAAGAAGTGTACCTCCTCAAAGATCAATGGAGTATCCTGAACTCAACTGTTTCAAGTGCAGGACTGTTAAATATCCAGAGACCACACAAATAGTACACTTGGGGACTATTGTGGAAGAGCCAAAGTGTGGCAAAATTGAACTGGGAGCTTGCTTGGGCTCTCCTGACTGTTCTGGACCCGACACATTGATTCTCTTTTCCAGTGTTGGGGTCTCTACAACAGGCCTGCACTCCCCAGGTTGCTAGCGCAGCAAAGCACAAGACTCTATTTGCAAGAGAAATGAAACTAATGCGGTGATCCTTATTTTTAGCGTTTGGGGGGACAAAACACAATACACCGCTTAACTGTCTCTACTAATCTTGAAAAAGAGGAAAGGCTTGACACTACTAACTTTCCATAAACTCATGTTGTCCAACATTTGTAGCATATTTGTCCTTTAATGCTTAACCAGCTTTTCCACCATTTGCCTGTGACTGATATTATGCTAATCAGCAGTTAAACAGCTCATCATTCAAGTATGAACCATTTTCCTATTTATGGAAATTTCCCAAATATTTCCAGTTTTACAAAAAAAAAGAAGCATCAGAGCTTGAGATTTTCTCAGGATTTCTTTGTTTTAGGGCAAGATTTAAGACTCTGATAACTTACTAAGTCAGTTGAGTCTGCTGTGCATGTTTACCTATGGCAGATGGTATTTAAATCTGGCTTAGTCACTAGACTGAAGAGTTTTTCATCATGACTGCCCTCAAACAAGCATATTTACACAAAACCTTTTAGAAAAGATATTAACAGCATCACATCCATTCTCTCCAAGGGACCAGTACTACTGTTAAGCCATCTTAGTCCTTGAAAGAGCCTCAATTTCTTACACTTCATTTGCAGTGTTTCCATCTATTATATATTCTAATTCAAACAGTCATTTTAACACTGAACACAGATTGGGCTCTGCCAACTCATTCAAGAACCATGACTTTTTGGCTGTCAAACGCTCATAAAAGATGACCCAATTTTCATTTAAACTTATTGTTTGCAGTTTTTATTCAACACTGAAGTTACAGCTCTTTTGAAATATCAAGCTATATATACCCAGATTGCAACATCCTTTGACCATGATACATGATCAAGACACAAACACTGGTCTCTCCTAGCAATTATTAATTTCCTTTCTTACAGCTAGTCCCATTCTGGCTGGATAAGATCTCAAATGCAGTTCTCAGAAAGGATGCAAGATTTTTGTTCAAAAAACAAAAATCACAATCCATAGATCAGGTAATATCTTAGTACCTGCATGATACTTCCAGCACACCTCCCATGCTGAATGCGTCTATAAACATGATTTTTCTTTCCATGTTACAGAATAATCAACACATCCACTCTGTTCTGTTAATTCAGACTTTATAGTTCTGCATTACCAATAACAGAACAAGGGAATGGTCTCTCTCAAAAAAAGGTTATACTCAGTTATTTTAGCATCGTAACATTTGATTTACTTCAACAAGTTTCAGTAACGCCAGATCTTCTCAAACAAAGAATTTTCAGCTATGCTTTCATGTTGCTTTGTCACCAAGCACTGATTTTAAGTGCATAATATATAGATGCATCCAAAGCAATGAAAAAGTTCCTTTTCACATTCTTTGTAGAGATGTAATGGCATCCAGGCTATGCAGGAGAAAAAGCAAATGAGCACATCCAACACTAAACAGTATTTTCTGAAGTTTTGCCTACTGTAAAGGGACAGGATCATCACAGGTTTTCTTTAGCTACAAGTATCACAAACATTAAGTTACTCTGTTACTCCACATCAGTCTACCCTTACATCCTCAACCCTAACAGCTTATTGTAAGGAGAAGAAGTATTCCTGCATAATTTGCATCAGCTGCTAAGCTCCTAGAAACCTTTCTGCTTAAAGCAGAGCACTCCACAAATAACAGATTTCTTCCTCTTAACCAATTCCTAATTAGTTCTTCTTAATTACAAAAAACTAATTCCTCAGATTCTGTCTCTTATACAGAAAGTGTTCTCCTTCCAGAATAGGAAGTCTTACCTGTTGGGTTTTCCTAAATTCTTCAAGTAGCTTTAAGGCCATATCATAATCTTTTAGTAAGTGGTATGCAATGGCATATCCGATCCAGGAAGCCCGTTGTGTGGGGCGCAGCTGAAGTAGCTGGTATCTTGTCTCCTTCAATAAAAGAAAAGCAATTTAAAGATAACAGAGATGTTAAAAAGGAGTTACTACACCTTTATTATGATTTAACACCAGTCCAGCTAATATTTTAAAAGATCTTTTAAAAGCCCTAGGCAATTTTTTAAATTCTAACAGCATGGGGAAAAGCAGCGCGTTCGTCTCAAATCTGGGGGCTACATTCTACATATAGGAGTCATGCCACAAAGCATAAAATCTACTTGTTGGGACACAAAAGCTGTCATTTTCAAGAGTACCTGTTAAGGGCCTAAATTATTTCCAAAGACAGAGCTTTGAAATCTCAGAGGTTTCCATTCGAAAGCGTGAGCTCACTGCTACTGAAAGAGCAGTCCCACTCTCTTCATGCCCAGTCACAAAGTCTTCATACTGCTGCAGCACTTCAGATCCCCTTTACGAGTCAAATCATATCCCTAAATCAGTTATTGCCTTTTCTTGCATTAGCAAATTCAACATCTCCAGTGAAGGTGACCAACTAATGCCTAAGACCACAATCCAGTCCTCTACTTCACATGAAATAAGAGGATGGAATAGGAACAGGACTTCTCCCTTCCATAGCCAAATCAGTTCAGACATTTTGAAACCACTAACTCTGTTTTTAGACAAATTTTAAGGTTCTATTTATGATAAAATCAGTACTGGCATTCAGGAAATCGGTCATCATGAGGCAAGTTTCCCACATACTCAAAACAAACATGATAGTGTACTTCTCAAAAAAAACACCTTCAGTATACACACCCAAACCGCTGTTTGCAGTACTTCACAATAGTACAGTAAGTACTCCTACTTGATAAGCTTTTAAGTCTTATCCTTTTTATTCTCATTATTTTAGAGAAAAGGGAGTTGAGAACTAAGGTTTTACAAGGTGATCCACAAGTCAAATTGCACAGAATAACAGTACTTCTAGTTCTGTTCTCAACATTATATGGAGCTCTGCTGCAATATGTTTTCACGCTTTCCTGAACAAGAGCTTAAAACACTTTTAAAACAGTAAAAACAAGCAGCAACAGAATTGATTCCAATAAAAGACTTAAGAGTTGCAAAGACAAGAGAATGCTAATAGCAGTAGACAGGAATTCAAAGAGAATACTTACTCTATATCCTTCTAAATCTCTCATCTGAATCTGCAACAAAGAGAGATCTCTCAAGATCTGTAGATTATCCTTATCTAGTTTGAGTGCATTCCGGTAACACTTGATGGCTTCATCGTATTTCTTATCAGAACGTTGCAAAAGACCATAGACGTGCCAACCTAATGCACGTTAAGGAAGACACATTCACAATTTTCACAAAGTAACTGCAATGCATTTGTTACAGACCAAACAACTTGACATCTTCCTTGAAGATCAGCACCCTTACAAATTAAGTTTTATTACTGCAGCCAGACTTGACTGACGTTTTAAAATACTAAATGCTTCTAAATAAGCAATAAAGTCTCCTTTAAAAAATCTTGTCACATCCATAATCCCCCAAAAAATTGTTATGCAAACTAAACAGTCCAAACTCCACAAGACCCAGAAGAGTTATTCCTAGATATGTACTGTTTAAAACATACTACTGTAATTACAGTAGGAATTCTTACTCCTAGAAGTGTCAATACAATTGGTGTACAAGTTTTACTTTTCCTCACTTGCCTATCTAACCTCAATTAGCCTCCAGATTTTACAGTAAGGGATAAACACAGAGCTACACTTTATTCATTGACAAAAGGAAATCTTAGCATTTCTGTGCATCAAAAGTCTTTGTCACATTCTCAGCATCTCAGATTTCCATCAGCAGTGTGTCATTTCAATAGACTTTTCTCACAAGCATCCTTTTTTTATCTTGGAAAAACTCTGAATTCAAAGCATGAAACCAACATGTCATAGCAATGCATTATACCACACGTGTTTACATCAGTCTCCAAAAGTCGTATTAAAAGAAAGATTACTTGACATGATCTACCTTTTGCTACTTGAGGTTACTAGTAGCTCACTAAGGCAACATCTTCCACAGCACTAAATCTGAACTTACTTGAATTTTCAAATTCGCAGTGGCTCAAAAGTTCTCTCAAGAAGCTCTCCCTTGTGCCTCTGAAGCAATAAAACACAGCAAATCTTGGGGAGGGGCACGTGCATCCTTCACTCACTTTCAAGTAAGATGACACAAATAACTCACAGTGCTAATAACCAAAATATTTAAGAGTTCTTATGCTATTGAACTGAAACAAAAGCCAACTTTTCCCTCCAAAGAGAATTATTTCTAAACTTCATATCTCAAAGCTGAGAAACCACATAAAAAATTTAAAGTGGTCGAATTAATCAAAGAAACAGAACTGTAAGTTCCCTCTTTCTTAGAAAGACTCATGCCCTAAATTAAGTTCTAGATATGAAGATATAAAGCAGTTTTGTAATTATCAAGAGTAAAAGATAAAAGACTCCAGGCAAAGAAAAAGACTTCTGAGAATTACGTCTGAAGGAAACTTCTAATATAGAAGCAAGAGACACTGTTTTGCATTTCGATAGGAACACCACATTAATTTCAGCCAGCTGAAGCACACAAACTCCATATGCATCTTTGAGACTGCTAGGAAAGCTGCTATTGCTGCCATGATGATTTAAGACTAAACAGGAAACGGGGACAAAACAATTTTGGATACAGTTACAGCAGCTGGTCCAATACTGCTACTTCTTTCTACAAATCCTGCCTTGCCTATTTGAGTTCAAGTATTCAGGACATGGATCAAAGTTAAATGTAGCATCTTCATATACCTGTCTCGCCTAGAGCAAGACAATTCAGTCCAAAAAAATTTATGTGCACTTTAACAGTGTGCTTAGACTAAGACGATGCTTTAAGTAATTTATCAGGCATCAGCACCATTCCTGGATTGAACTGGTAACCTGGCTTAATCTTTCATAAATCATATTCTTCACCAAGCAATCAAGTAAAGAAAAGCATAAACCCATTCAGAAATAAGTGTATACAGCAGTCAAGACTAAGCATAAGAAATTTTAACAGCTGATACAAACCATCAAAGCACAGTGCCACCAATGTATTATAGTAGACAGCTCTGGGCAGTCTTGCATGTGTTCCTACAGTGTCCTGAGTATAACACGCCACTATCTGAAACATTTATTCTTGAAATAAGTGTAGATCTCTGACCAGATAACTACTCAAGTTATATCCAAAAATGGGTCAGAATTCATGTGTAGTTTGACCAGAAAGTTTCTGGATTTCTAAACAATGTCAGAACAGCCATTTTCCCCCCAATCCTCAATATGGGAAACCTCAGAAGGATTAAAACCTTCTACTCCTCCTCAAACAAGTCAGTACACTGAAGTGACCAGCTGTATTTTAAACACCCTCTACCAGATGCTTTCTAAAAACCACATATGACAAAATACACCAAAAGCACCTTCAAATGTTACCGCAAGAAGTTAAGAATGCATAGATGTATTCCACCTCCTCGAAACCAGCTACTGGAAGGAGGTGACTTCAGCGGCTATCCCCTACCTCTCTCCCTTTAAACCAATCGACAGGCATTAAGCTCACATAAAACAGGAAATGTTAACATTATTTTAGAGAACCTCCCAAGCTCTGCTTATGTAGCACTGAGGCCTTCAAGCTTTCATCAGAACTTCATGGATAGTCTGGCATTAATTCAGTATCAGCTAGCTTGTGCTTACTAGAGAAGTAATTCTGCATAGACAGATTACTCTAGGGGATTCTCTGTAGAGCTGTAACAATATACTTGAATGCAAAAAGTTGGAACTTTTTGCTTTGTCAGAACTAGTTCTAGGGATGCAGCTAAAAAAAACCAAACAGGAACATTTGTGCCTAATAGGATTCAGATGAGTTTACACTTTTTCTGAATTCAGAAAAAAAAATCCTTGTCATCTTCTTAAGGTAAGTTTAATGAGTTAGTAAAACAGTGATAAAAATCCACTAAAACTCATAACCAAAAAAAAATCAATTTTTTTTTTAAACTTGTCCAGGAAGAGCATCCCTTTGACCACCCCATCTGCCAAATCAGATCTGAAAAAAAACACAGATCCCTCCAGCATTTGTAGGGAAGTCTTCTACACAGTTTTAAGAGAGTCAGCATGAAGTGCAGAGAAGAATTAGTGATGCGGATAAATCCCACTCTGGAATTTTGTTTAGGAATCAGAATCCCCCCAAAACTCTCCACTAACTTGCCCAGATTCTTCTGCTCCCTGATTTAAGGCGCAAGACTTCTTACACATAGATTAAAGTTGCTTTGGTATTCCTTAGGTGTTCAGCTTTTAAGATCAAGAAGGTACTAATTATCTTTGATTGCTCTACGGCATACCTCTAGTGATAACCTCCATAAACTTAGAGGTTTTTCCCAAAGTCAAGCTCCCTGGACATTTAATATAGGAATGGTGTAAACAGCGATTCCTTTGTCTTAACTAAATGGCCATCAGAAAGTGTTTGCTGTGATACTAAAGGAAGATTTTTTTTATGTTAAAAACTTAAATATTTCATGGGAAATTTGTCCCACAACATGCAACTCAAATGCATACAGAACAAGTAAGGCATTCTGTGCAAACCTGAAGCAGCCTCCTATCTGTGGCTTAAACAGAAGACAGCTACTCCCAAAGCTCTTGGGTAGCTGTTAAGTATTTCATAGGTATAAACTTTTGGAAGATAAGCTTAGAACACAGTAGTAGTTGTCAAGCCAGTAGACCTAAAGCATTATCTAAAATTCAGTGGCAAAATGGGTATTTTACAGAGCACCTCTAGATTGGATTTCTTACACCTTTTTAAGAGAGAAGAAAACTTTAGAATAGGCCAGATTTTACAAGCCATACCCATTCTCTGCAGAAAGTAGACAGCATAGATGGTCTTTTCCTAAGAGATAAATGCAAAAGGCATTTTTCTTAAATATTCTGAAAAATTGTAGAGAGGAAAATAAAACCTTATTTCAAGTATTTGATTACCAATTAATATTCACTGTACACACCTTAGACTTTTTTTATACAGAGCACATTATGAACTTGAAAAGCATGTACTAATGTAGCAACTGCAGAAGTGAGAACTCTTAGCAAAAAGATCAAGTTTTGTATTACAAAGGATACAGACATGACTCTTTACATCATTACGAAGTCCTTTACGAACAAATTCATATGCTTCTTCCTTCTTCCCTAAGCAGTTCAAGGTCAATCCTTTCATCGCGAGCGTCTCTGTAAGAAATATCATATACTTATGTTTCTGACTTCCCATATGCCAGTTTCACAATGCAGATATCCTTTGAAGTTGTTACACAGTAAAGTTCCCCATTAAATGATAGATTTAGATCAGGGTAGTAGCCTAGCACAGCTGAAGACTGTTATATGGAAGCATTTCCCTTCTTGAAATTGGTCTTAAAAAGACCACTGCAGAGCATCATACAGATGTGATGAATACAGACAACACAAACTTTATTAATAAAGGCATTTAACTGGCTTTAAGGGAGTTATCAATAAGCTAAAGCAATTTTAGAGAGTTTCTCAATGTGTGTTGAAGTTCCAGGTAGGCAGAACAAGAAAAAAATTCATTAGGTTGTGTCATATTGTAAGAAACAGATCTCTGTCACAGTCAGCTCCACTATTATCAGGTTGCTTACAAAGCATTAGTTAAGAGGACCATATTTCCTGCTACAGTATTTTGAGGGTAAGAGATCTTCTCAAAGTAGCAGCATTTTAGTCAACATTGAGAGGCACAAGATACCAAATAATACATTGATATGACTATTGCTCCCTCTCTCCCCCATTCTTCAAGTAGCACTGTGGGAAAGAAGTTCCATGTAACACACACACTATGCCTGAAAGCTGTTCCAGATTCATATTTCAGTTTTTTTGCTGAATAAAAGACCACTTAGTTTTGGCCCCTGCGAGAAGATTAGTCACATTTTCATCATAGTACTCTGCTTTTCCTCGAGCTGCAACCTTTTCCCCAGTATTAATGGCAAGAGCCCATCATCTCAAGTTCAGCTGTAACAGCAGTTTGAAGTTTCATTGATAGACCTGTTTTAACACCATTTTCTGTAAAGTACACCTAAAGTGAATGATGACCCAACAAGAGCCAAGGTTTTTGTTTTGTTTTTAAGTTGTCCTACGTGCACACTGCAAGAACAGAGAAAGCTAGAATGATACCTTCCCAATAATATCAGGAAGCTTGGAAAAGAATATCCCTGCTGTGGGAAGGAGGGCAAACTACTCCTACCTTCCCACAGCAGGGAGATAACTGTCCAGCCACAGCAATCCATCTGTTTGCCACCTTCTCACTACATTTTTCAAATTCCTTGTCTCTGAAGCTAAGTGTGACAACAGTGCAGCTTCCCATCAGATCATTTCATTGGCTTAGTTCTGCTTCAGCTGTTCGTTCCAGGCTTTGCTCCCAAGCTTCAAAGCCGTTAGTGGCTCAGAGCCCAAGTAGTATGTGGACTGCCAAGTCAGCTAGTTGTCCTGGAAAAGTTTAAGAGGCAGCAAGAGCAGAAAAGACCGAGATGTATACTGAGATGTTACAAAAACACAAGTGCTAGGAGAGACAAATGCATTAGGTCAGAGCTGGACAAGCCACTCTAGCTTTGAGGCAAGACGAGAACTGTACTTTTATCTCTAGGGAAGCAATGAAGACAACGAAGAAACAGCAGGCGCTGGTGGAAGCATGAACAGGATTAGTCGGCTATTTTGCCAAGATTTGACAGAGTCAAATAGGAAAATAATTTTACTGACACAGTACATGCACACTCAGTGTTAGGTTGCTTCAACAGCAGACAAAAAAGAAAAATTCACTGTATCAGAAGGAAAGATTGGCTGAACCATGCAACAGAAATCCTGTAATACAGTAAGACTAGAGCATCTTACTGAGGATTAAGTTCTGACAGATGTAAACAGAAGCAACATTTTGCCGTCCCATTTCCTACAATATTTATCAGAACAGGATCTCCAGATTCTGTCCTTAGCTTCAAGTCTTAGCAGCAACAGTATTACGCTTAACTTCGCTCCTTATGAGTAGCAATTTGGTATGGAGTACAGAAAATTTTACAAGTATGAACTTAAAAAAAAGCAAGATTTCAAATTCATTAGCAGACTACCTTCATGTAATAGTCAAAAAAAGGCTGGGCTTGCTATTAAATAGGAATGTAAGAAAAACCCACACTAGCATTCTGACCTAGAAACCTAGAAAGGCAACTTACTTGGAAGCTTCACTTAAGTGTGCTTCCACCATATATTTTGATCTTCATCATGCCACCACACAGAAGTGTTTGACTGAGCTAGGGTGAAAACTTGGTCTGAATGCACAAAGACTGAAAATCCAGAGTAGTTCTTCAGTCATAAGGACAGAATCATACTCAGCAAGAGGCTCCTTTGTTTCCCAATAGTATGGAATAGACTGATTTTACATTCAAGCTCATGACAGGAAAAAAAGAAAAACACGTTTTCAGTCTGTAGTTACCTCCATGTTCAGCAAATTTCGGGTTAGAGAGGATCATCTTGCAGAACTTGAGTCCATTTTTGTATTGTTTTTGTTCATAGCATTTCTGGAAAAAAGGTGGAATACAATCACTGAAATGCATTTAAAAACAGAGTACCTTAACACAGTATTACAAATGCACTAGTTCTTTCAGTAAGGTATGGTAATCAGATCACTAACAAGCTCTAGCTGAATATGACTATTCATACTACATTGCCTTTTTCAGCATTCAGAACAGTATCTACCTTCATTTACATGCAGCCAACGCTCTACCTCATGGTCTCCTTTTTACAAGAAGTTAGTAATTCCTTTTCAACAGAAATAGGAAAGGCAAGTAGGAATCTACTTCAACTCAGAAATTCTTAAAATAGAGAACCAAGCTAGAAATCTTGACTCAACAGAACTTTTGAGAAGAGTTAGTGTTAAACAGCCTAGACACTCCCTTCAACATCCCATTTCCCTGGCCTAGTGACCCCCCAGAATAAGAAGTCTCAGACAGAAGACTTTCCTTCTTAACGGTATAGACTTCTGCGAGAAAGACAGAAAGCATGAAGTAGGCTAGACCTATTGTAACAAAAAAAAAAAAAAGAAAATCCAGGGAGAGAGAATTTACCTGGGCATTGAAAAAAAAAAATAAATCTAATTTCTGACTGGAATAGTAAAGCTAAGGGCTACTTTTATATTTATTTAGGGTACCATTTACCTAATCACTAGGTAAACTGGCAAACAATGCGGTTCCACTATGGGAACACAAGGGAAAAAAGAAAAACAAAAACATGTGAACCTGGGTCCCTTTTTTTCTTTTGAAAGATATTACTTGATGTTAACAAGTCATTAAGGTCTTAGTAATTTAAATTGATTACTGATCACTACAGATGGTCAATTTAAAATAAAGTTACTTAAGCCTGTTAAAGGCATGCTTTTATCAGTAAGCATGAAAATGATGTAAGGTCTTCTTAACTTGAAGAAAAAAAAACCAAACCAGGCATAACTTGACACCATTTTCAGTTAATAAGGTGTATCGCCCTGCTGTAATTTGAACAGGTATTCTCAGGAGAAACTATGTCATTTCAGTTATGTGCTTGAGTACTTTAACTGTCTCTCATAGATCACTCCCACTCCATCAATCTTCCAGGAGAGACGTAAAATCTTTGTTAAATTAATGCAGAGTGTAGTAACTCCTTCGCAGTCATAATACATCATCACATAGCTTCCCAGGGTACAAGCAATACAGAAGCATGCCTATGTTCACTTTCAGGTAATTGGCTAAGGTGCCAGAACAAGAGTCCTCCTCCAGCCTGTGGGAAAGGGTTTAATTGCAGGCAGTTTTTAAGCCTTTGTTGCCTGAAACTCAAGACACTTGCAGTTAACCATGATTAAGTGGAGACTAAGTCACAGAGTAATTTAGGTCAGCAGAAACCTTTGGAGGTCACCTAAATCACCCCTCAAAACAAAGGGGAGCTAACCTTGATATTAGAACAGGTTGCTCTGCCTGGCTGACTTCTGGCAGGATGGCCAGGGAGTTCCCATCAGAGGCACACAGTTATACTATGGCAATTAACATTTAAACAGCAGCAACAAAAGAGCTTTGAGAACTAGTTTCCAGAGCTTTATCAGAAATAATGCAGGTTGCAGCAAAACTCGGAGTCCCCTCTAGGATAAGGTCAAATTCTTCCATTCATCTATTTTTCCTTTCTTAACATAAGATGTTTAGTATTATTTTTAAAGAATCATAAGAAAATACCGATGTTCTAAGTATGCTTTCTAAATTTATTCAGGTATGCCTAAAAAAGTAACAGAATAGTCAACATTCATCCACGATTTTACAGCTCTTGCAATGTTGAGTGAAACTCCAAATATACAGCAATGCTTAACCATAGAACAGTAGCTATTTGAGTCGAGTATGCACTTAAAATAGATCCACTACTTGAGGAAATCGTATCTATTATCCTTGTTCCAACATTTTTATCCTATAGAGTTCAGTCTCAGGCCTAAAATAAGAACTGAACTTCAATAATTATAGACAAATTTGAAATTTTTGGAGGACAAAAAAGATCACATTTTCCAAAGGCCAACAGACAGATGGGAGAGAGAAGTTAATGCTCTCCACTGAGAAGCACAAGTACAACATTCACAGTTGTTTGGCTTGCTTATAGACAACCAGCATACTTATACTTGTCAATAAACAGGTTAGCTCAAAACCAGACACAAACCACAGCATTTCTTGCCCAGCTGCTAGTTACTAGACAAAAGAGGGACTGACTACAGAAACATAATGATTCAGTATGAAATACAACTTTATACAATTGCACTGCTCATGGGACAAGCCTTGCTGGTTAGTCAGAAGGTGACTTCCCAGCCCTGCTCCCTCCAAATATACACACACATGCATTTGTAAACAAGTTATGTATTTATACCAATACATTGGTATACGTTTAATCCAATGTAAGAGAAGCAGACTTTGCTCAGCAAGACAAATTGACTCTCATCAACTTACACAGATATACTGAAAGGCTTACAGATTCAGTTACATGGACAAGCCCGGGGCTTTAAAGCATCCAAACATCATGAATGGACTGTTTTAAACTTCTCTCTGTCCAAAAAATGTGAATAAGCACACTGTGCTCCACCTGTGTATTGTTTACAGGAGACCAAAGGTTGATGCCATACAACACCATCTCATTCTGTAGTACAGACGGGAATTTCGTAGTTGAGAAACCTGATGTCTCCATATGTATTCTCAAGTTTTGTACTAATCACGACAAATAATAGCTAAAATGTGTTCATTTGTGTCTGTCCCACTGCATTACATCTTTGGTATATTAAAAAAAAAAAGCAAACCCCACAAAACCCAGCATATTAACTTGATCTTTTAAACAGCCTTATCTGTTGTGCTTAATGTGAGCTCCCCATCACCCTTTTATGGCAATAATTTCCTGCTAAAACTAAAGCCAGATCATGAACGTTTACATGCTTGAAACCTCAAAGGGAGATTTTGGCAAGGCCAAAATGTTATCCAGAACTTCTGCTACCAGATGTTCCTGGAAGGATGTTACCTCCTCTGGCAAACATCTCATCCTGGTTTATTCCCTTTTTCAACACTAACTCAGAGATACAATCCACTTGTAGACTTTGCCATACAATTAAGCCAGACATCATTTTAGGTGCTTTCAGGTAAGTATCAAGTGCATCTACATAGAGGTCAAATAGGCACAGCATCTAGGAAGTAACTATAAAGCTAAAAAATACTAGTAACAAAGATACAACAATGAAGAGCAAGAGGAGACTTTAATCCCGTATTACAGCACTTTGCTGCTTCTAAAGGAACTTCCATTCACAAATTCCAACTTATTTTTTTGTATCATGCCATCTTTTTTTTAGAGACAAAACCCCTCCTACTACTAAATATAAACAGCATCAGGAATCTGAATGGCTCGCTAACATTACTTATAAGCCAGAAGGAATTCACCTATCACTACTCAATCACATTTGCCATTTACATGTAAATTATGTTTAACTATTTGCAACATCAGGTTAGTAAAGGGATGCTTTTATGGACTACACTTCCCTAGACAAAGCATTTGCCACTTAAAAAAAAGGTCTTGTATTGAGAGAACAGCTATGCTTTTCACGTACTGAAGACAGAATTTAATACACAGATCAGCCATTTTATGGCTGAAGAACATCTCATTATGGCCCTCAGACATTAATGCTCACTTCTGAGAAGCCATCTAGCAAAAAAGGCTCAGCTGACTGCTCAAAGAGAAACTGCAGTTGCAGCAACCAATTCCCTTCCTCACACCTTGTTGTCCCTACTGCCTCTGAATGTACTGAAGTGACATATTATTTCATAAACCATTTTCATACAAAGGCTGAATAAAATGTAGTATCACTTTCGAAGAAGGACAGGTATCACATCAAACCAAAAAGTAGTGTTAAGCATGGCAACCAGGCTTCCTTGATCAACTTAAATGTTTTAATAGTTTTAAGTTGTTTAAGATGGTCTATGACTATAACAGAGCTGCAGCAAAGAAGTTCAATCCAAATGAGACACGCTACATATGTTCACCATGAGACTGGTCAAAGTGGGCTTATAAGAACAATGGGGACAGACTTTTTAGCTGGGCCTGTTGTGATAGGACAAGAGGTAATGTTTTTAAACTAAAATAGGATAGATTCAGACTAGATATAAGGAAGAAATTTCTTTTACAATGAGGGTGGTGAAACACTGGAACAGGCTGCTCAGAGAGGTGGTAGATGCCCCATCCCTGGAAACATTCAAGGTCAGGTTGGACAGGGCTCTGAGCAACCTGATCTAGTTGAAGGTGTCCCTACTCATTGCAGGGGGAGTTGGACTACATGACCTTTAAAGGTCCCTTCCAACCCAAACTATTCTATGATTTTATGTGCAATTTTCTTTAATAACAATACTGCAATTTGGAAGTTGGTTTTGCTGTCTCTTGACAAGAACTTGTCAAACACTAAATCTAAACCACTGCCAGCAATTTAACACTGTTCTCCGATTCTACCTGTGCAGCCCACGTTCTATTAATACAGGTCTGCACATCAATAGGCTGCCTCACCAGAAACATGCTGGACCATCAGAACCACGAATAAAAAAAGGAAAATAAGCATTTCAACTGATTTAACCATTTCTAAGTAGCTGAATAAAAACGGCTTCAAGCTTTCCAAGAACAATACCATTTAAGTTTATTATAGTCTTCCCTGCTATTGTACTTCCATATAATCCTGCTTGCAGACCTCTCGGCACTCAACAGAGTTTCAACATTCTTCTTGCCAGGTAGCATCTTCTCTCTTATTGCCAAGACTTTGGTGCAGAACTCCGGTGGTTTTGGCAACATCCAGAATTCACTTAAACAAAATTTTAATCTTATGTTCTCAATACTTACACCTTGTTTTCTAAACTGTGTGTCTGCTGTGTAACACCAATGGGGGGGCTGGGTAAGGAAGAAACCCAAGAGCTAAATGGGGAACATCAGCACCAAGAGAAAAAGACAAGGCTTACACATCAAGCCCTATGGAGAGAATTCTGGAAGTCAGTTGTGCTGGAAATCTGTCCAAGCCACAATGGTGATCAAGTTCAGTAATAAAAAACCCTCAAAGTTATCACTGACTGATCAGCAATTTTTCCCGGGAGCTATCTGACAAGTATTTAGGGGCTGTCCAAATTATTAATACACATTTCTGACCAAAACCAGGCACAATCAATACAGGAACATCAGCATACCTGTCAGTATTCTTCTTAATTAGCATTTAACACTTGGACTTTTTAAAAAGCCTTGTTTTATTTCACATCTATAAAACAATGTCATCTGCATCTAACAGACAATCGATGTTTCTCACAGCAGCTGATGAAATTAGTTATCCAAGTACCTTAGATTTTAGGCAGAATTCAGCATATACTGTTCCTATGCTAACAAATAATAATTACTAAATTATTCACCAGCTTGATAGCTACGTCTGACACCATCTTGTTTGAATTATATATGATTAAGTTCCAAAAGAGTTCAGCATCTATGTTGGAAATGCTCCTTGTATCATGAAATATTTGGCTACTTTGCAATACTGACACCGGAAAAGAAAGCATCATGATACTATTAAATTTCAGAGACAGACTAGGGACCTGTGCATGAGGTTCCCCAAACAGCAGCCCTCTCTCCACACTGATTTCAGTTCACTGATGCTTGAGAGAACGGAAAAAAAAGTATCAACTGGAAGTGGCTTCAGCTTATGGAGGCCAGGGAGAAAGTTCATTACCCCTTTCCCATTATCACAGCATCTTAGATTTCTAGTCCCAGGACAACCCTTCCAATGTATCAACATGTTCTTCTATCCCTTCCCCCAAGCCCTACTGATATTTTATATATGTACAGCCACCCCCTACTCTCTCCTGGTAAGGGTGGTTAACCTCATCAGCTGAGATAAAAGAAGATGAAGACAACCTAGCTCCAGCTTTGCTTGCTTCAGTTGTCAAAATGGACAGGCCACATCTTCCCCAGACCTGGGGACTTGGCAATGCAGAACAGTGCTGAGTCAGACCACAGACAGTGTTGTACAATAGAACAAGCAGCCAGTATCACGTACAGTGTTAACATTTTGATCAAAAGTACTAATGTACCAGTAATATCTAAGCTTTCACTATCCTGATTCTCTGTATACAAAAGCATTTTCTCCTTTAACCAGCTTTTTCCAGTTACTTAAATCTACAGAACACAAAAAACATACTTCCACCTGCATTCTGTACAGTAACAGTCATAACCACTGCTGTTTGTATTCTGTATTATTGACAGAGTAAAACTGATACTGTATTTATCGGAAAGAACATGTGGTGATAATAGAATGTTATTTTGACATTTGTTGTCAGGGACATCTTTAAAAGCCCTATAAACTATGCCTCTTTTTAAGGAGGCAGCTCATTATTAAAACACTTGCCTTAAATTAAGGCCCAGTCTAATTCTGCACGGTGCACACACACTCAATACAACTTGAATCCCTAGAATAGCCTTTGCTTCAAAAGGGCAGAACCAAGAGAATATGCAGTAGAAAGAGCTCTTGCTTGTAAGTACTTAGCACCTGTAACTTTCTCAGTATTCGAGTTGGTACTCCAGCCTTTATGAACATACATATGCCTCTGCAAAGCAGAAACCACAACAGCAACACTAGAAATTAGACCAGTCATAGCCCCATCATACATTTTCAACTAGTTTTTAATCTGCACTTTGTGTAGAAGTACTGAAGAGACCAATCTGCAACATCTCCTGGGATGAAACTGCAATTTGCCTAGCAAGAACTCAGACTTAGCAGGTGCTCCACAAGCTAGTGGAACTGCATCTGTGAGCAGTTAAGCAAACAAAACCATCAGCATCAGCACTGTTTTGTGAGACCTGATACACATGCACATATAAATCTCAGGCTTTAAAAAAGTTATGCTTTTATTTAGACATCTTAAAGCAAGTTCAAGGCAATTACTGATGCAAGCCTTAAACACTAACTTCATCTCAACATCCCATTAAAGATTTCACGGCAATTCAGACAAAGAAGTTGCATGAATCATAACAGCTCAAGCCAGAGATCAGACCCACCTGGTACAGGCCACTAGAGGTAAGATGCAAGTGTCAGATGCATAGGGAGAGGCTTATGAGTAAGACAAGTGTTATTACAGTTCTCACCAGAATGTTCTCAGCCTCCGGTTATTTGTGCCTCACCAATCCTGAGCCAAAGGGTATGTCTTCACACACTCAAAAAACTGACGGGCTTCGCCCCCGCACACCCTGAAGCAACTAGAACTTTTCATAGCTACCACATCTTGCAGCAAAGGGTTCCACAGTATAACTACCTTTTAAGAACTTTCTGTTTGGAGCCTGCTTCTTTGCAGCCACCATTTCTACCAAAATGAAAACTAGGCATGATAGCTTGAAAATAGGTAAGTTCCTACTTAACTTCTCCAGATTGTTTATAATTTCAGAATCTTCTATTAAGTTCTTTTTCCTTCAAGAAGGTAATTTCATGCATGCATCCTTCTTCTGAGGAGGCTCAGGGGCAGGACCAGGGAAAACCTTACACACACAGCATTGCAAATGTAGACTTACAGCGTACTTCAGCAGTGGTGTAACAGCATTCTTCTTTTCCCAGGATTCACCAGCTTTCAACTACTGTACAAGGAAATTATTCTAACAGAACCTCAAAAATCCCTAAAAATCTCAAATCTTAGGGGCAATCCAGCTCACAGCCCATACTAGCTCTATATTAAATTAGGATATCCAAGTCTAACATTCATCTGCAAACAATTTTACTTGCTATGACCCAGCTTACTCCAGAAACACGAAGCACTTCTGCACATTTTCAGGTGGCCTTCACTTCTTGTGCCATGAGTAGTTTAGTACCACTGAACTCTCCTTGCCGTTCATCACTTGTTCTGTTCAATATAACCATAGGCAATTAAGAAAGAGGTCCAGCACAAAACACAATGGGACTTAACTCTGAAAAGTTATTTATTCATATGGGAACTTTCCTCAAAAAAAAAAAAAAAAGAGTCCAGAGTGAATAACCAACCAACACCATTCCATGGAAGCCTGCTTTATGAGCCTTTCACGATGCCCTTTACAAATGCCTTTTGAAAAATTAAACCAGGAATATTTATTTGGGATAAAGTCTTCTCCAAATCAGACTCCCTTAAATCACTGACAAACGTGAAGCATGATTTTCCTTTATGAAAGTCTTACTGACTCTTACCATTAGTCTATTATCTATCCTCCACAATTCTGTCATTTTAGTAGTCTGCAGCTGGCCAAGCATCATCACCACCTCTTTTGAAAGTCATTATCAAGGAAAAAGCCTACACTCTTCCTATGCTGCCCCTCCTTAGCAGCACAAGTAACAACTGCACCACAGATCAGTCTCACTAGTTACACCAGAAAATTTTTACTGACAGTTCGATTCTCCTATCTTTAAAGGAAAGGATCTTTAACAGAGACTTCAAACATCCACTACACCACCAGTGGATTACAATGGCTACCTCAGCTATGTTATTAATGTCATTTGGGAGGCACTGATTAGCATAGCATCATACCTTCCCAATTATTGAGTTTAATACTTTGGTAACTCCCCCACATCATTACTAGGAGACTGACTATTTGCATGCTTATAATCCATCATTATTTCATTAAATAAAATAAAAAACAACCTTTTAGAATTTTATGAGTAAGAATTAACTCCCACAAACAATTGCATATTTATCTCTTATCACAGAAGAAATCTCAAGATTATTGTAGAAATCAGGGAACAAAAAGAACACTACAGAGAAGCTGAACAACTCCTCAGAGATAGGGCACTTCAGATAATTTCTAAGATTTCCTCACCCAAAAAAGCAGAAGATACATGTCTGAATGAACTAAGCGGCAACAAGTCACTGCTACAAAGGGATATACTTGCAAACTTTCTGTATTTAATTACCTCAAGTCACACAAGAGTGAATGGCTAAACTGGTCTCATTAAGAGTAATGCCTCATACCTGAAGAGGTACTAGGACTTAGTTCTCTCATAACAGGACAAAATATTCACAGGCTAGCCCTTCCTCAAGGGAAACACATTTGCAATTAAAGCAGCAAACCCTATTTTATGCAACAATATGTGAAATTCACTAAACAAAAAAAAATCAAAGCATTAATTTTTTACAGGCATGATACTATCCACAGTTATATTAGGCATGAAACAAACAGCAGACAATACCTTACACTGTGATACTGGGCCAACACCAACAGTTATTACAAGACACTAAGCATTTCCGAAAAACAAAAACTATTTGGCAAGTAAGCCATGAAAGTATGACAACCACCCCATGACTTTCCTCTAAAGCACTTGTAAGAACTACTACCATGCCCTGTCCAGACAGGGATGATTTGATTCCACAGAGCCAAAGCTTAAAAATAATTTTAAGATGAGACATAGTTTATAATCTGGGTTCTCAGGTGGAGGGGAAAAGAAAAAAAAAATCAAAGCTGCTTAAACAGAAACATACTCTGAAAGCAAGCTTACAACTCTGTTTTAAATACACAAAATAAGAGCCACCTAAGCTTACTAGAAGTAAACATGAAATGCGTATAACCAAACTTCAATGTTAACAACAAGCATTTTCAAGTTACCACATGTACATGTTTATTTTAGATTGCATCAGCTCATACAACATTTTAAGTGAATGGTGCAGAAGACTGATTTTAAGTGGCAAGAAACACAGGAGCATTCCTGTGCTAATTCTTCTTTATGGATGCCTTTCTCTTTCCATAAAGGGGGAGCCAGGAAGCTTTCAAACACTTCCTCCATGCCTTCTGTGAGACTGAGAAGTGAAAGAGAAGAGCCTGAAGTTGCTCAGCCCCTCTCTCTCAAGCAACATCACACCTGTAAGCACCATCAGAGCTCCTGGGGAAGAGCACTACTCTGAGAAAAAGCCCCTGTAGAAGAGTGGAAGTAAGGGTGAAGAAACAAAACAGACCTGGAAGTCAGGACAGCAAAAAGAAACAAGCTCTAGCACTACCTTACAGTAGTACTGACAAGCTAGAACTATTACCAATGCTGCAATTGCTATTAGTTCCCTAATCACATCACAGCTAGTTTTAAGTCAGCTTGTTCAAGTACTGCCAAGCATGCAGGCACACAAATTGATGTGGCTTAGAAACTATTTGCTCAGCTTCTTGAGCAGACTTCACAGCTTACACTGAACTCCATGAGGCCACACTAGTTTGGGCAGCTCTGTAAGCTCGGTTTGCTGTTATGTGGGCATCTCATTCAGACTGTCGATAACCTGTCTCACATGTTACATACACACAACAAGTCACTGACTCCTAAGTAATTCTCATGATCTCCAAATGAGTTTCCCATTTCATAACTGCTAATTCTCCACAGAGTGTTTGTAAAAATACTTAGTCTTAATATATGAGTATAGTTCCTTCACATCTGTTCCAAGCAATTAAATCACTACATGCTTGTAAAGTCTTAATATCCCCCCCCCCCATTTTTAAAATGCCCATAGCACCCCTAGTAATTTCAAGTATTCTGGCAGTGCCAAAGTAGGCAAAAGCTGCTTCAATCAAAGAGCCTTTAGCACTACGAGCTATACTACTATGCTAAAATAGTCTGAAACATGTCAAACAACTGAAGGATTCAATCCGTACTACGTAGACATTAGTATTCCAGAAAGAGTGGGACATGAAAAAGTCAAAGCTAGCTAGAAAAAGTAGTAAGACATTAAGTGTCAAGAAGTATCAATACATGAAGTGACAAGGCAACAAGTAAAAGTTTGTGATTAACACTTCAGAAACTGTGACTAGCCACTACACAGCACCAGGTAAACCTTCTGAAGGCTTTAGAAAGCAAGTAAGTTTCCGTATCAGCTTCACTGTAGTTTTATGCCTCTCTTTTTCCTTGCCTAAGCACTCAGGTTTTGCCCACTGCTTAACAAAAAAACCCAAAACAAAACAGAAAAAAAAAAACAAAACCCCACCCAACAACCTCCAAAAAACCCAGGTTGTCTAAAATATGATCTCCAGAAAAGGTATTCTATATTTCAGTTAAAAAAAAACTTCAGAAGTGACTGCTACTGTGAACTTGTTTGCTACTAGTAAAAATAATCACTTAACTGTTCTAATATTAGTAATTTATTTTTAGCAGAGAGAAAGAGGAGTGCTAGAATGACTTACTAGGATGCATACCATAAGCATGCAGTAAGCAACAAATCACCATTAAGAACCATTAAGTCTTTTAAAATCTAGGTACTACCCAAAGCAAGTAAAAGAAAACAGCTCTGAAGCACCTGCTGAAACGCGCCAGCTACATAAAGAGTACACAGGCTTACACATACTGTTTGTTTTGAGCTCAGCTTCCTGAAACCAAAATGCTCACCTCTCAGCCACAAAGTTATTGAAACTAGCCTAACAAATTCCGATATAACTGGAGAAATTTGTGCCTGCCGACAGATTACCACTGTGCTGCATAGACCTCCTCTGCCTGTGGACTACCAAACTGGCACAAAATGCCTCAATTTTGTTAAGGCTGGAGTTCCGTTACTATCACACTGAGAAGTTCATGAAAAGGGGAGTCTGGTGTTTTGTTGTGGAGGTGGGGGCGGGGTTGTTTCTTTCCATAAAGAGTTAGCATTACCAAATATACAGTGATTGGGCAGAAACACAGTTGAAGTGAGCTCTTTCTTTAAAGTTACCTCACAAACACTAAAGGTCCTTTGCGCCATTAGGTCTCAAAGAGCAGAAGCAGCCCGAAATAATAACCGAGTCAAAGCAGCCCAGCACATAAAAGTTGAGACAAGTCTTCCAAAGGACGTACAGAGTCAGGATACTTTAATCCACCAGACATCTTCAGCTGCGCCTCAGACTGCTCGGTGAACTAGCCTTCACCCAGTCCCCACGCTAAAAACTGATGCTCCGACTGAAAACGAAGTACCTACGGAGACCGACTTCGCCACACCAAATCCCCGCCGCCCTTCCAACCCTCCCGAGCGCGGCGACACGGGCAGGAGGCGACTGCGGTGACCAGCACCCCGACCCCGAAGCCGGACCCCCTCCGTACGGCAGGCGGGGGTGGGATGACAGGCCCCCCCCCCACACACAAGCCGCCGTTTCCAGCCGCTCGCAGGCCCCGGGTAACGGCCAGCCTCCGCCGGCGGAGCCGCCGCCCGCCTGTAGCGGGAGGGACGGGGAGGACGGAGCGGCTGCGCGCCGCCGAGCCCCGCAGCCGGAGCTCGCCCCGGAGTTACCGTAGCGGACGGGGAGGAAGGAGAACGGCGGCCACTGGGGTGGAGGGGGGTGGCGAGCGGCTGGCTGGCTCCCTCCCTCCTTCCCGCCCTCGCCCGGCCGGGGGCGACACCAAGCCTTCCCGGCCCCCCACAGGAGCGAGGGGGGCTCGCCCGGCCTGCTCGGCGGGCCCCAGACAAAGGAAGGAAACGGGGACGAAGCGGGACGAGGAGGCCGGCGGCAACCCCGGTTCCCTCCCTCCCGCCCCGGGGCGAGCGCGGCCGCCGCATCCTCCTTCGCTCGGTCGGAGCCAACTCCCGGCAGCGGGCGAAGTAAGCCGCGCCGCGGGCGGGAGGGCACCGAGCAAGGCCGGTGTGCGACAGAGGAGGGAGAAGCGGCGGCGGAAGGAAGAGAAGGAAAGAGAGAAAGAGAGAGGAGCGGCGCCGGTGGCTCACCAGGATCCGCTTGAAGAGGTTGCTCTCCTTGGGCGGCAGCGGCACGGACGGCATGGTGCGGGCGGCCCCAGGGCAGGCACGGCTGGAGGGAGGAAGGGGGCGGCCCGGCAGAGGCGGCTGTCGGTACGAGGGAGGGCAAGGAGAAGAGGAAGGAGGAAAGAAAAGCCCCGAACTCCGCGGGGCGGCGGCGGCGGCGCGACTCCTGCCCGAGCGGCGGCGGCGGCGGCGACTCTTTAACTCATTGGCCTGCACCGCCCTCCCCGCCGGCTCCCCTCAGCCGCTGCGCGCGAGCGCGGCCCCTCTGCGCAGCTGCCGGGGAGGCCTCGCCGCCCGGCTGACGCTGCAAAATGGCAGCCGGGGTCCCCTCCGCGCAGGCGCGTTGGAGCTCCCCCCCCCCCTCCTCCCGCTCATTGCTCCCCCTCACACACACCATCATCCCCCCCCCACCCCACCCCGATGTCTCTTCGGGCGTGAGGGGATCTTCCAAGTGCTCTCCCGCGTATCCCCCCCACCCGCCCGGCCTGAGGGGACGACCTTCGTGGTTTGTCGGTTGTGGTTCTCCCCTTCTCGGCGGCCCTGAGGGGAAGTTACCTGCCGTGAGAGGAGGCCGGCGGCGGGCGGCCCTGAGGCGGGGAGCCCTGAGGAGGGGAACCCTCGGCAACGCCCCGAGGGGAGGAGGGGGAAGGGGGCTCCCACCCGCGGAGGTTGTTAACAGATAATAACTGCGGATCGCCCCAGGGCTGTGGAGAGGGGGTTGCGGAGGGTTTTGCAGCGTTTGGCCTCCCCCGGCCGCGGCCGGGAGGGCAGAAAGTCTCCTTTGTGTGCTGGCTGTCCTGCTTCTCTGCCCCTAGTAACCTAGTTTCGGTGGCCGCCATCCCAACAGCTTGCTTAAATTGGTATTTTGGAGAGGCAGGCTGCCTGAAAGCCCGGGAGGTATTGTTGGAAGAGAGCAAAGTCTCTGTAAACTGCAGAGCTTTGAGAGGCTGCGTGCTTGCTGTGCCCTGGCTGGTATTTAAGGAAACAACAGCAAACTTAGCAGTCAGACTTTTAGCAAGCGGGGATGTCATCTATTGCATTAATGCATTTTTCAGCAGTTGGTTATGTAAAACTTGCCAGCGCTATCGTGCATGCTTAGAACAGTAAGCATTTATTCACGGCTTGGCTCCTTCCCCGAAGGAGGTTTAAGGTCTTTTGAAAATATTTTTGTCTTCTTGTTATTCCCAGAAATCATTCTTAAATGAATCTTTGCAAAAACTTAAAAAAAAAAAAACAAAACCCCAACACCCAGAAACATGGCCTGGGGCATTTACTTAGAAGGAAAACTGGTTAAACTGTCAGGGTTACGCCCAATTAAAAAGACCATCTTGCAGGGAAAAAAATTAGGGAGCTTCAATTAGAATCTCTGTTTATGTAATTACCCTTTAAAAATATTAATTATATTTTGGTCTGTTTTAAAAGGATATTAAATTTGTAATAATATGGTTATCCACCTACGGTCCCAGATGATGATGAACATGATAGATACCCACAGTAAAGCAAGTGTGTGGAAAACAGTACATGATAAGAGCCAATTAGAAAAGCTGTGTACTTAACACGTTTTATTTGGTTACACATAAAGTAGGTGACTATGTGACTGTGACTGAGGATCCCAAGCAGCATGTCTTTGACTTGTCACAAGCCTTGCTGAAGCTGAGGGACGTGATAGCTGCTTTCCTTTTGGGCTAAAGGAGGGAACAAGAGCTTAGACAATTTCTTGGAAGAGAGTAACCCAGATGATGGCCTGACGTGGGGTCTACTAATTAGAACAAAAAAAATGTGGTAGGCTTAGGAGGCCTCCTGAGATGAAAATAGCAAAGGCGAGGAGAATGTTAAAGAAATACAGCATATGCTTTCCTAGTTCTTCTTATCTGAGCATCAGTTTATGGCCCCTGTTTTTGTGGATGGTGGTTGGTTTTGGTGTTGTTTTGTTAATCTGTTTAGATGTATGGTCTGTAATAAGCTTCTTTGTAGAAGGAATATCTTTGTTGTTTTTATTTCTCACTTTTTTGTTCCAGCATGCTTCTAATGATATCAGTCACCTGGATCACTGATAGCAGTATATGTATTTTCCACATGCTGTACCCAATTCACTGTTCTTTTTGCTATGTGGTATAGTACTGCTGTATTCAGTATCTGATTTTTTTCAAAGCAGAAGTACTGTTGACAAGGATGGCCAGCTTGACTTTGCCCTGCTGCATCACTTTCAGAGCCTGTTTGTACAACAGCACGTATTCAGCACTTTTTATAACTAGCTGAAGCTTTGACTTTCTGAACTTTAGTGTTCTGTCTTAGGAAAAGGCATGTTATGCCTCTGGTTGGGTTGAGTGATAAACAGATGCATCTCTGAGATGGTCAGGCAAATATTGTGCTAGATGGACCTTTGGTCTGAAGCAATAAGGCTGTTCTTGATGGCTGAAGGTCTCTTGTTTCCTGCTACTCCAAATACTGGGAAGATCACTGTCTGAAAATAGGCAAATTGCAAATGAGAGGCAGGGGTTCGATTTAGACATGTGTCTGTATTAAAAATCTGTGTTAAAAGCAGCAAGAAAAGGAAAGCAACGAGGCAATAAAAGAAACATTTGTAGACTAGCTGGGAGAGAATAAACAAACGAGCTTTTGGGGGAGGCAGAGCCCTAGTTGAAAGTGAGGTTTGGGAGCGCAGTCAAGAAAATTTCTTGTCATTTAATCCCACTGTGCTGGGCAAAACAAAGCTCTTTCTACAGGCTTTGTTAATAAACAGGACTGTATTCAAGACGCGTATGATTCTGTCACCAGTTTTGCCTTCAAACAGAAAGAATTCAGAAGTCTGTTGACAAAACTATTTGGGTCGAAAGGCGGGAGCAATATTAAAGTGATATATACATTATAACAAGCTTGCGATTTTGCTGTGCCTCTCGCTTTACTCTGCGATGCGTCAACATCAGTTGGTAACCGTAGAAGTTGTGGCACGATGCTTGCAGATCGCTAAACCCAGTTAGGGCCCCCTGAGCGAAAAAGGGCCTCCATGTGGGCATGGACCTGCCTTCAAGCCAAGCACACTGTAAGGCCTGGAGCCTGTTTTGCCTGATGAGCCATTTCTTTGCCTCCAGTTTCTAAAGCAATTGGCAATTTAGGATTGCCAGATTTTAAAGCACAGGACTGCCACGTCTGTCCCGAAGCCCAGCTGTATTTCTGCTGTCACTCTTCCCTTCTGCACCCGACGTCCCTGTGGGCTGCCGTGGTGGCTGAGGAAGGCGGTGGTACCCTGCCCCAAGCAGCCTCCCCCCCGTAACCCCTGTACTGAGAGTACAGAATCCAGCCCTTGTCTTGGCCATGTGGTCCCTGCGTGGTCTGCTGCTTGCTAGGGAGGGATGAGAGTTTGTTACAGTCTCTGTTTTCACACTTAGTTAAGTTCAATAACTCACCACCAAGGTATAATAAAAACTAAATCATGATTGCTTTTAATCAGAGGATTTAATGTAAGAGCCATTACTGCCTGGAGTAGAAGCTGATCTGATTTTCCTTGGCCTGCCCTCTTCTTTTAAAATCAATTTTTGAGTGCGCGGTCTGCTTACACTTTTCATGTTCTTATTAGCTTCTTGGTTGTCCTCCCATAGATTACCTTCCCAAGAGTTTTAAGTATCAGATTGCATATTTAGAGTCCCAATGCAAGGATAATTTTATTATTTCATTTCACCAAGGTCTAGGTCGTAGTGGAAGAAGAGCGAGGCACGGTGGGGACAGCGTCTGGACGATGACATCTCCCACGGCGCAGCACTGTGGGCTCAGGCCGGGGGAAGAGCCTTTGAGGTTTCAGGGTGCTGTTTGCTGTGGCCCTTTTGTAGATTGGATCAGCTCTGGGGTGGGTCCTATTCTCTGGAAGAGCCTTTTAATCTGTCTGCCTTGCCTCCTCTCCCAGGGGACGGAGCAGAGCCAAAATCTGTCCTCAGATCTAAACAAGCGGTTAGTTGTTGTTCATGTGCTGACGAGGTTTGATACAAATCCTGCCAATTGATCGGTCTCATTTTCAGTCTTTTGGAATATTTACCTCACCAAACCCCAATGATGTTATATGTGCCAAATGCCAAATTTTTACCTTTTTTTTTTTTAATGCTGTTGAACAACTGTAGCTGGGAAGAAAGCTTTTTGAGTGATTACAGGTTTAAAAAACCCAGTGTTACTTAAGTCTTTTTAAAAGCAAATATAATTAGGGAGGTAGTTGTATAATCTGTTTAATATTATCTATTAAAATGTGCATATACATAGCTTGTTTTAAAACATACCTTATTAGGAAGCTAGCTGCAGCCTATTATAATGATAATCTGAATGGTTATGTTTATTAATATTTTGTAACTGGTGTTTGTCTTTAGTAGCATGGTAATAATTAATCTTAAATGTAATTGAATAGTGAGCTTTGACATAAAGTGGAACTTAACGTTGTTTTATGCAAAATTCTCTGAAATTAATCTTTTAATAACCAGATTTGAAACAACATTTATTTTTAGCCCGTGTTTTTGGAAAATACATGGAAAAGTATATGCAATACAACAGCTTAGAATCTGGAAACAGAGGCGAGTATTCCCCTTTGTTGTTACTCTTGCCATTTCTCCCAAAGTGGTGCTGAAGTCAGAGTGTGGTACTGTGCAGCTGTGAGGAAGATGCCTGAAAATTAAGACCTATTTTTAAGGTCACATTCCCCATTTTTTATTTCGGTGCGTGCGTTTCACAAAGTAAAGCAAAGTCAGCCTTTACTGATAGCATTGCTCGAGCGATGCTCGCAGACCTTTGGTGACGGTACCCCCACGCCTCTGCGGGCTGGCTGTGCGGCGGAGGGCCGGCCGGCCACGCGAGCCGGTGCCGAAGCATGCCGGGAGTCGTGTTTTTTAGCAGGCATTCTGGGACTGGGAGTTTTTCCGCTCTACTTCCCGTCACCCACGGCCTCGTGTTTTGAGGTAGGATCCGTCCCGTGCCGACATGTGCGGACAGTGAGTGCCAAAGCTCCTTGACGGATGGTGGGGAGTAGAGCCCCCCGCGCCCCTCATAGCCGCCAGACCTCCTGCCTGCTCCTGCCTGCTCCTGCCTGCTTCTGCCTTCCCCGTCCACCCATAACCCCTGCAGTGGGGGAGGGCTGCCGGGGGACTTCGTGCACGGCTTTCGGGGGGTTTGCTCGGGGTAGCTGTGGTGGGAGGCAGAGGTGTATGAAAGGTGGCCTCGGAGGCACGGCCTTGAGCTGTTCCTGTTACAGCGTGCCTTGAAATACGTGCTCCTTCCGTGTACCTGCATATTCCTATGTCTGAATTCAGTTGCATGGAGTTAACAGCATCTTTGATTGTTAGGAATGATTTTTGAAACCTCTTAAAGTGTTTGCAGTATCGATAACTCTTTCCTGTCTGGGTATTATGATTTTTTAATTAATTTTTTTTGTTGTTATTTTAATAAGACAATTACAGTTGTCACTTGTGCTTACTAGTTTTGATTTGTGATGTGCACAGGGTAATTTTGTCACATAAAAAAGTTATTAAAATCTGGCTTGGAAAGCAGTTAATAGGTCATCTACTGCTCATAGCTCTGTAAAAGTTTTATGTGAGCTTATTTCTGCACAAATGTAACACGGCAACATCTCTCTGAAAGGAGATAGCTTTTTTATTTAACATAGCAAAGTTATTTTGAAATTTCTGACTTCCTTGAAGGTCTGTGTCGTGCCATCACTTAGGTTTCTTAGGCATTTAAAAATCAAGAATTTTATTTCTGAGAGCTTAGGCAGAAGAATACTACAAATCTCTTATTATTTGAGTACTTTGCTTCTTAACTACACCGGTAAAAATGAGTTAGATGGTTCTAATTTCTATAATTAATTAATTAATTAAAATATAACATGAATATTTTAACAATGAGTTAATGATCATTAGCGCTTGACCAAACGACAATGGGCCATGCTGATCTGGAGCAATTCCAGTATCATCAGCAGAATTAGGTCTTTTGGAATTGAGTCTACATGTGCCCCTGCGCAACAAAGTCCAGGACTGTAGGTGATGAGCTGGTTTTGTACCTTTTGCTGTGTTCCTGGTGAAGGGAACGCGATCCCTCTGCTACAGCTGGTTTTAGTCACTAGAGCAATCCATGAGGGGTATCTTTGGCTTTCTGTAAATTAAAGCCATCCTGAAGTTGCTGCTGTGGGTTCTATAGCACCTGCTGGATGGGGAATCTGGGGAAGGTGCAGAAGTGGGATAAAGGTCCTTCCCTCCTTCTGTAGGTAGTAAAGCAGGCATCCAGACAAGCAGGACGCAGTACTTCTGGTTTTACTGGATATTGCTCTTTCTTCATTGTGGACAAATGGATGAAAGTAAATAGGTGATAATACCCAAGTTGAGTAGTTAGACTGTCATAGTAATTTGTTAATAAAATGTCTGACGATGCACAGAAGGTCCTGTCACTGATGGGTAAAAATAATTGCCTTAGAAAACTGAAGTGTATGTTTCAAGGAGATCCTGTTGCAAAAGTT
Organism: Buteo buteo; assembly: GCF_964188355.1. Classification (NCBI taxonomy): domain Eukaryota; kingdom Metazoa; phylum Chordata; class Aves; order Accipitriformes; family Accipitridae; genus Buteo; species Buteo buteo. The sequence goes on along the minus strand of NC_134184.1, from coordinate 28,524,941 downwards.
TCATGCTCTCATTTTCTCTGAATTCACTTTTTTGTAAAAATCAGTAGACAGATGGGATTGTGGCACTGGCAGAGATATGAAGGAGTGCTTCTTTATTTTTTAAACCTTTGCTGTGTGAGTAGTCCCAGACTACAAATTATTTCAATTTAGTCCTCTTGGTAGACCCTTGCACTCCAATATAAATTTTTAGCACACAGTAAGAATTCATAACAATTTGCAATGTTGATGATATAAAATGAAGAGGAAAAGATCTTTCCTAGAGCAACAGTGATGCTAAGGGGAGCCTGTGTCCTGCCAAGGACAAAACTGTAGGCCAAGTGTCTCAGAAAAATACAGGGGTTGTATCTCAGAGTAGCAGCTTCTTACTCACTTTTTGGATGGAAAATATTTATGTCACTTATATGTAAATATATAATGGGAAGGAGTACACAGGGGACATAACACACTGCTCCTATGTCTTACATAGTACGTATATGGGTGAGTAATTTCTTGCAAGTGTATTGTAGTCCTATTGACTAATCTGTTGCAAGGTCACCTTGATGTTACTAATGTCCTCCTGCCAATGTTATATCCTGTTATGGTAGTGGATATAATTCTGCACGTAATTCTGGACATTTCATACATTCTCTATATAGGATTCTGTACCTCTAGTATAGATTTGTCTTCTCTCAGCAACATTTTTCTTTCACCAGTAAGGCATGAAATGGTAGGATTTTTCCAATGAGACACAAGGCAAAATGGAGCTGTTGCTGTAAAGCCTCGTCTACAGCAGCTTTTCCACAACATAAATAAACTGTTTGAGTATGTGAGGGAAGAGACCTCTTCCAACCCTCAGCCAGTACAGTGGTGCTGATAAGAGTTTCTGGTTTAAACCAGGACTAAAACAGGAATAGTTTTGTCCATGACAGTTGCATTTGTGTTGGTGTAATAAAGAACAGGATTTGGACTGGATAGAGTTCTTGTGTTTGGGTTTGATTTTTTTTTTTTTCCTAATAGAGTGCTCTCTTTTTCTAGATAATAACACTGGTCCATGTATTGTCTACTTTTAATTTCAGGTGGAGGGAAAAAAAGAAACAAAATGAAACCTTTCCAAAGTGTCTGTCTTTTCAAGAGCCTGCTTGCCAATTGCTACTGTCACGGTCAACTTCACAGCTGTCTTCTCCCTCCTGTTGCAAAGAAGATAGGTTGTGTGGTGGGACTACACAACTGGGAATTTTGGAGGCCAAAATCTTTATTGGACACAGCAAAATTCACTCTGTCTTTTAAAAGTTGGCATAGGAAAAAACATCAGGATTCTCGAGCATTGTGGAAGCATGAGACTGTACAGAAGTATCTGGAGACTCTAAGCAAGGAATACCAGCAAGTTAGTCATCTGTTAAATGCTGACTCAATAAATGACTTTGAGCAAAGAACCCTGAGGAGAAGATGTGCCGATCTGTCCCCCATTGCAGCTGCATTTCAAGAAATCAAAAAGGCTGAAAGAGAAGTTCAGGAGTTAGAAGCTATGTGCAGAGGTGAGGAGAACACAACACTACTTACTTGTTTCAAAACAGTAGCTTTGCTTGTGATAAACTTTATTGCCTGCCCTTTGGGGAAAGCTTTTAAATAAGTTAAGCCAGCCCTGGGACACTCTCTGGTCCTTCCTGCTACTGGGAGCTTGCATGCTGCTAGGGCTTTCTGCATCCAGCCACATCCTTCCATTTTTCATCTCACCTCACTTCAGTTTGAGGTCTTTATACAGCCAACTTGGGAGGGTAGGGATCACCTGGAATCTCAGGGCTATCACTGGTTTGGGTACTGTTCAGGAATAAGAAAGTACATAGGGAGTAAAAGAATTTGCAACATTTTGAGAAAAAAATATTGTTAAAAGTGTGAGGAGGTGTACGCAGTAGCAAAGAAAAAATGTCATCCATTCTGCTACACCCATAGGTATTAAGCCAAGAGAGGGAAACATTTGCCTGGAGAGAATGGGGCTTATATTAAAGAAGTGAAACAAGGAAAAAGCAAAGGACAGGAGAAATGGGTAGCCAGCGGTGTAAATGAAGGAGGATGAAAGTTTTCAGAGAGAGAACCAAGGGGTGTTGACAAAACAGTAAAAGCCATATTGAAATAAAGCTGATGAAAATGTAACTTGTTTGGAAAGGTAGAAAATATTTGTTTTCTTTAATTTTAGAGATAAATAGGTATTTGTGCTTTTGGAAAAAATGGTGGTTATTGAAAATGTTTTAATCCCCAATCCTTTCAAGTTCTCTTCACTGCAGAAAGAGGAAAAGGAGTGAAGGTAAGGAGGGACAAAAATTTAACACTGAAAAAGAAATGTTCTTGGAAGAATTAGAAAGTATTAAGAAAACACTGGAAAATTCATACTATACTTCAACTTAAAAAGGCTCATTTTGGATCAAGTAAATATAATGAAGAATCTTTCTAATTCTATAAATTATAATGTGGATGAATGGAGTGAGCTCTAGTTGAAAGACGGGAAAATAAAATGAAAGAAAATTACAACCAAGAAGTTAATTAAATGGAGTTATTTAAATTATTCTATCTCTAGTGTTTATCATGTGGCCAAGTTAAAACACAGATGTTCCCTTCATTTCACTGTTCTTTGCTTTCTGTTTAGCTCCGTAACTGACCTTCTTGTCTGTAGTACCTGAATTCCTCACAATTGCTATAGGATTTTATGTTTGCAACACTCAGTGGAGCAGAAAAATATAATTTCCTGGTTTGCCACTGGTGATGTGAGTCCTGGGGTAGATTAAGTGAATTCTTAAAGGTCAGGTTTGCAGGGAGGTAGGAATGAGACACCAATCCTTTGAACCTTAAGCTCGTTGGTTACCACTAGACCATTCTTTCATCTCTGCTGCCAGTAGTTAATTTGATGCTGTTTATTGAACTAATCAATAATGAAGCTTTTTGGAGCAGCTAGAAGCCTTTGATTCAGTACCAGCTTTGGGTTGGAGCTGTGACAGGCTGGTAGGGAAATTTATACAGTTCTTGCCTTATGTACAGGGCATGTGAGGTTCAAGTGTTGATCTGACATCTTTTATTTAAGGAAAAAAACCCCCAGAGCATAACTTAAAAATGGTGATACGGAGAAGCTGCTGCTGTCCTTGCCCAGTATACAAAGTTGATTCAACATCCCAGCCCATTTAGTTCTTAAGACTTGCCGCTGAGGCCACAGTAAATGTGCGTGTGTGTAGCTGCTGTGCACAGGAACCAGGCTGATGTGGAGCCCGTGGTCCTTGTGCCGGCCTTTGAGACACCCGATTCCTGCCGCAGAATCCAGAGCTCAGGCGACTGGTCCTGCAAGGTGAGGAGATGCATTCCGCTATTGAGTGTCTGGTTTTATGCTGTGTCTGAGGCAAACGTATGGTTTCCATGCTGGCCACAAGGCATAAGACTTTCTCCTCCTTTTTGTTGCTTTTTTTCCCTCGCTTTCACTCCCAGCTGTTCAAAGCTGTCTTCCCCCATTCCCCTATTTGTGCTGGTAATTGTCCAGTTGTAAATTAAATCTTGTTCAGCTTGGCATGGTAAAATACATTCATTTATTTATTTAGCCAGACCTGTTTTTTTCTTTCGCTGAGTTAAATTGGTTTACTTTCTGATGAGATGAGTGACAGAGCCACTCCTCAGCTGGTAGAACAGTGGCAAGAGAGATGAAAAGGAGAGGGTGCCCCCTATTTTGGCAGCGTCAGGTTTTCCACTTGACTCCAACTGTCTTCCAAGTTTCTAATTAGTGTATAATCTAATACTAAGTGATTAGCATCTTTAATTATTGTAACCTGGAGCCTCCATAGGAAAAAAGGTTTGGAGCTTCTGCTAGCTTTACCTGAGAATGTTTCCTAGTTTGGTAGTAAGCTCTGAAGTGTAGGAAGGGGCAATCTAATCTCAGAATCATCGAATAATGTAGTTTGAAGAGGACCTCTGAAGATCATTTGGTCTGATGTCCTGCTGAAAGCAGGACCAATTAGAGCAGGTTGCCCAGGGCCTTGTCCAGTTAAGTTTGAAATATATCCAAGGACAGAGATCCTACAACCTCTCTGAGCCCCTGTTCCAATGTCTGACCACCCTTAGGGTGAAAGTAATTTTCCTAATATCTAATCAGAATTTCCTCTATTCCAGCTTATGTCTCCTTTTATCACGATATACAGAGTCTGTCTCCACCTTTTCAATGTCTTTCTGTTAGGTAGCTGTACACAGCAGTAAAACCTTCCCTCCCCCTGCTTTTCTTAAGGCTGAACAAACACAGTTTTCTCAGTCTCTTGTCATACATTCTTTGCTTCAGCCCTTGGCCATCTTGGTGGTTCTCAACTAGACTCACTCCCATATTTCCATGCCTTTCTTTTACTGGGGAGCTCAAAACTGGACACGGTACTGCAGATTGTGGTCTCATGTGCTGAGGAGAGGGGAAGGGAATCTCCTTAAGCAAAGCAAAGAGTTCAAGTGAGGTCTCCCACATCCTGATGACTTGCATCCATAACTCCCCCATCTCACTGATCTCTTGAATAGCAGGAGGCAGAAGGTTAGAAACCTCATTATTATCATCATACCATTATTTGTAGTGCTCACCTTAATGAGTTGTCTACAAATTGTTGAATATATAGGTGTTTCTGGGCAAGTCGAGAAACAAAAAATTTTGTTGCATGAAAAATTGTCATAAGGGAAACAGAGGCACTTCTTGTCTGCAGGCATGTTTTTGATGTATTTTGTCAAATCCGTTTGTGGATTTACCCCTGGACTGTCAATCTATGTCACATATAACTGAGAGTGAGTAACTGTCAGGTGGGACTGGCATCTATTTGAGGCAGACTTTGAGCCATAAGGTAGAGATTGAGAGGTAAGGTATCCGCTACTCCTTCCAGCACACCTGAAAAATATGATCATTTAGTTAGCAATATGCATCCTGGCTTGGCCTGTTCTTATTTGATATTTCATGCTGGCAAAATGCAACTGCAAGCTTTTATGTGCTGTGATGCATGTCTTTGGACAGCTGTATCACAATTTGCTCTACGCTAGGTGAGATTGGCTAACATCTATTCCTGTTATTGGAATTTAGAACTAGACAGCAGAGATGAGAAACAACTTCTAGAGCTTGCCTTAGAAGAGAAGGAAACCCTGGATAAACAAATCAACATGTTGTGCAGAAAGGTGAGCCTGAGATAAAATTGTACAGCTTTGTAAATAAAGATGTCAGAAAAAAGTTGCTTTGTGATCTTATCAATAGACTCTGACACTTGCATTTAATGAAACAGAAGTCCAGCTTCTGTATTCTCCCTGGAAAGAAGTGGCAACATTAATTATTAGTAAGCTTCTTACTGACAATTATGTCTTAGAAGCTTATTATTTTAGTCACTTTTGCTTGCTTGCTTGTCTGTCTGCACATGCTGAAGGGGATTAAAAATGGTGAGTCTGTGCTATTGAGACCTGATACGACATCCTAGTAACTGTTTGTGGCAGCGAAGCATGCAGTCTTGAAAGATTTCTGATTGGAACTTGCAGTCTTTCATTTGCTCTTCAGCACCCCATGAGTGGGGAAATTAATTATAAGCAGAGAAGCTGAAACGATTCAGTGGAGAGCTCTATGTTTGGGGTCATTTCTACGTTCAGATTGAAATAATACGAAATAGGACTTTCTGAAAAATAAGATTAATGTAAAGATTGGCTGGGTTATAGCTAATAACTTTGTGTTCATAGGTAGTTGGGTCTGGAGTGGGTGACCTGGCACCTGACTTTTCAGGATTGAATTTTCAGCTAGCTTTCCTGTGGATGCACCAGCATATCCCATTTCCACACTGACTGCACTGAGTTGCAATGGCCATTGGACGGTTTTTAGTCTTACTTACTAGTTTGCCAAAAGAAATCAGTGGTTGTGTGCACTCAAGCTGTGGCAATTGTGAAGGCTGGCTGTAAATGTGATTAAGAGGAGATACAGAGTCATGAAGGAGATAATGACATTCTTTTTTTTTTTTTCCTTTTCAGCTTTTCCAGCTTCTAGTGCCAAAGGAAAAATATGATAGAAGTCATGTCGTATTAGAAGTGACAGCTGGCAGAACAACTGGAGGTCAGCAAAGTCCCCACAGTAAAGATTACTTCAAACCTCCATCCAACTTTATTAAACCTCTTATGGGTTATTCTTAATGCCTTTTTATACTTTAATGGTATAAAGTAATACTTTCTAAAGAAGAGTATTAATCTGTCTAATGACTGTGGTTGGAGTTGCAGCTAAATCTAAAAACTGGTGGCTGCCATTTTGTGAACTGCTATTTATGTTGTAGTGCCTTTATATTTTTAGGAGACATCTGCCAACAGTTCACTAAAGAAATGTTTGAGATGTACCAGAACTATGCAGACTATAAACATTGGACCTTTAACATCGTGAACTATACGCCGGCTGAGATAGGTACAGTAGTTCTTTGGGCATTCCACCAAGACAATGAAATTAAAAGCAGTGTTTCTGTGCTATATTTGTCACACATTATTTGTCTCTGTAGGTGGGTTGCATCATGCTGCTGCTCATATTTCAGGAGATGATGTCTACAGGCATCTGAAATATGAAGGAGGGACTCATCGAGTCCAGAGAATCCCTGAGACGGGCCTATCATCAAGAATGCAACGTATTCACACTGGGACAATGTCAGTTATTGTTCTCCCTCAGCCAGAGGAGGTAAACTAACTAATTGGAGTGGTAAGGAGGTGTATCCCTGCTCAACCATTTTGGCATTGGAGTAGGTGTTATTTAAAACCATGTTACTGTTACTGTTTGGGGATTTTACTGATACTCAAGTGCTTTGTGTAAGTCTCAGCAAGTGAACCACAAGTTCTCTGTCTCTGGAAGGTGATAGTCCTTGGCTCTGTACTTTACATGTTTAAATGGGTCATCAGAAGCAACTTTGCAGAGATTTGCTATTGCCTGAAATGGCATGTAAATCAATGATTGTTTCAATGAGTATTCCAGCCCCAACACTCACAAAGCTAACTGCTATGAGTAAGCCAATTTTAAACTACGTCATGTATTAAGACAGGGAATATATCCAAGAAAATATTCAGTGTTGCATAGTAATGTGATTCTGCATGTCCTTTTGATTTTTTTGGTTTCATTTAAATTATTGGTGTCCTTCTCTGTTAAATCAAGGACAGTGTGCTTTGAATTTGAATGAGTGAGTGTGTTGGCTAGTCTTTCTGAGATCTCACTGATAGCGACAGTTCTCACTTAAACCAGCAATTTACACACCAAATAAACAATACCAGATCCTGTAGGCTTTCCGTGCACATTCCCCTGCTTCCTTGTAATGCTTTCCTTGCAATATTGACCAGATCTGAATGTTCCTTTCCCATCCACTGAGCTCAAACTATGGTCCAGGTCATCATGGACTCATATTTCCAATGCTGCAATCCCTACTTGGATCTGGATACACCTATTTTTTCCTCAGTTAGATGTTTTTAAGCACTGTTGCAAGAGTCATTCAGGCTTGACGCATGAACAAGGTCCTTGCACTGCTGTTTAGAAGTAGTTTTGGGTTATTTGTTTATTTCTTAGTCTCCCTGCCAAAGCTAGTGGTTTTACAAAAAGTTGTTCATTTTGTTTTGTTTCACACACACACATACTTTGTTTTGTGAAGGACTTGGAGAGACAGTTTGAAAAAATAAGTGAAATATTTAAAGCATCACTTGCTTTACAGAGAAACTTGACACTGCATTTTTTTTAAGTATAATAATTATAGCTGTTACTCAGGAACGGTTGTAAGGGAGCAAATTTTTGAGAAGTTTTTTTTTTTTACACCGAGTATCATTGACATTCAAATATTTTTAGAATGAGCAGAAAGTAGTAATTTTCTTTGATTCTAGGTTGATGTTAAAGTGGATCCCAAAGATTTGCGTATAGATACATTCAGGGCTAAAGGAGCAGGCGGGCAACATGTTAACAAAACTGATAGTGCTGTGAGAATCGTACACCTTCCCACAGGTATGTCTGACTATATTTCGTACTTTTAATCACCCTAAATCTGTATCCTGCAGAGAAAGCTTGTGATCCTGCAAGTTGTCTCTTAGAATGAGTTTGCAGGGTTGGGCCTTATACCAAAAAAAGGAAGTAATCCCCCCTGGTTTTGCCCCTCTTCTATCAAGGCAACATGCGAGAAAAGAGATACGTACCAGTGGCACAATGGTCAGCAAGTTGCTATTATGCCAGTGTTGTCTTCACAGGGAGTGTTTAATGAATACACTGCCTTTGAAGGATGAAAGAACAAATGCAGAGTGACAGGGATGGGATGGAAGATGTAAATAATTCGTGCTGTGTGCTCTCTACCTTCAGGAATAATGGCCGTTGGCAACCAAGGGCGTGCTTTGCCTAGCTGGAACCTGTGTAGTTACGTGACTGAGAAAAAAAGAGGCTTGAAGATTTTAACTCAGTACTAGATAATGCTATCGTATGTTGAATAGGAAGGAAAATGTATACTGATGGGAAGGTAGAGTATAGATAGACTGGGCCACTCTGTCTTTCTCGGGGTTTGCTTGTATTGAAATTCAGTGGGCTTCTATCTCTCCAGATGCAGAATCTCTTCAGGCGCAGGAAATTCCAGTAGTGCCCTGAAAACAGCTGTTTCCTATATGCCTTTTTATTTCAGAAATCAAATGAGAAGTAAAGATAGTACTAAATCTCTTTCAAAGACCTTTATTTTACTTTATTTCATTATTCATAATTGAGTCCAAGACTCACCAGTATTGTTTAGACACCCTTCTCTGCTAGAATAATGAATTTGCCAGTCTCCAAGAGCTTATCGAGACTAAGACTTTAAAAACTTGTATTAGACTGTTTTAAACATGCTGCTGTAGACTGTGCAAATTACATTTTTATCATGTGATAGGTAATTGGAGTGAACCTGTTTTCTGGAGGCAATGTCAGAAACTTGTTTGCTTCATGAAATTTCAAAATATCCTTGACTTTTCTGTAGCACTGAACAAAGCCCCTGGTGCAGCTGTGAAGAGTTTAAAAACATACTAATGGTTCTGAGCAGTGTGTTAAAATGATTTTTTATCCTACAGCTGAAAGGCCCTACAAACCAGCACTCTGGAAGGTTTCATTTGCCTAATGTGTTAGAATTAATTTGGCTTGTTTGTTCTTTGTTATAATGGGCTTTTGATCTGAGCTCTCTTGAATCCCTCTGTAAAGGACTGGCGGTTGAGTGCCAGCAGGAGCGATCACAGCAGATGAACAAGGAAATAGCCCTGCGGACACTGAGAGCTAAGCTGTACCAGCAGATCATTGAAAAACAGCTAAGTCAAGAGCAGAGTGCCAGAAAACTGCAGGTGAGAACATGTGATGCTGAAATTTGGAGAGGGTGCTGTGTTGTAGATATTTTTCTGATCTTTTTGAGTGACAGTGACAGAGCAAGTGAGTGTGTGTGTCTAATCAGGTGTGCTTACAAAGGAGAATCTTGTATTTTTAAATGGTAAGTCTGCTTTTTACTTATCCCAGTTCAACGCTATTCTAGACTTCTCAGGCAATGAAAGAGAGACATCAACTGTAGCTGGAAGAAGAGTCAAAAGACTTGCTGGGATTATGCAAAAGGCAACACTCAAACAGCATGTACTGAATCCCCCTATTAAGGCCAGACTTACACAAATAGAGGATCAGTGAAAAGTTATTTTCCATGAGAACTAGGATCAGAAGTTCTCAAAGTTGTATTTTAACCTGTTTCTAAACCAGACTGTTTGATAAGACCACACAGACCTTTTGCAAGAAACAAGTATATAAACAATCCTGCCACTACGCGGTTAGGTAGCAGTTTCTTTGATACGTTTAGGTAATCTTTTAAGGAAGCTTCCATAAAAAAGTTACCTCAAGTTACGCTGCAAAGTGTGCTTTTCTCTTGAAATGTGCTGTCATTCGTTTCCCATTCTTTGAGTATTTACCCATTTGTGGTGCAAACTTCAACAGTGAACATCAGGAATAAAAATACTTCAGAATTACAGAATTATTCAGTACTCCAAAACTTCCAGCTTAGCTATTTAGTCACTCATTTCAGGTTGCATTTAAATGTATTGTTCCTGCAGATTATTAACTCAGTCATTGTAAGCAGCAAGCCATTTATCTTTTGTTATTAATTTTAGCTTGAGAGCCTTTAAAGCTGCACAAAGGACTTAGATGTATATTTATGCGAATACTACAAAAAATCAGGCAAAAGTAAATTATCTTTCCTAATGTTTCAGAATTTATTCAATAAATTGCTTGTTTTGAAATAATACATGTTGGGTGCAGATGAAATTTTCAAAAAAGCCCATTGAGGCAGACACCTATTTCTCTAAGCAGTTTTTAGCATTTAATTCTCCATTTTAATAAAGTGTTTAACCACACAACAGTGCTACATTTGGATTTCTGTTTTAAAACTTTTAGAATTGCTTGCATTCTTGCACTTTACCACTAGAGGACTACTCTTCGTGTTCTTAATTTTCTCCTCTTTCAGTGCTAATCTCCAACAGCCAAACGCTAGTGGAACTGTTTTGCCACACGTTGCTTGTGCTGCTTCTGTTATTAATGGTGCCTACTTTCGTTATTTTTGGTGGGAGCTACAACCCCCCAAAAAAGAAAAACACTCTTACATTTTTGAACTAAGGACTTGTATAGTCATAGCTCTTGCCTTACATGACTTCTGAGAGTTAACGGAACTCTTCCAGCTACAGAGCTGGAACAGAAGTGTACTGGAGGATGTAAAAACATGGTCTGTGATACTGAATCACAAATAATACAGTTTAGTTATGCTGCAATATTTAAAAAAACCCATATGCTAAGCCAATGACTGCTAGGTTTGTAGTTGGAACAGGCTGATCCATTTAAGTTTATTCTAGGTATGCTGTTTTAGAGTAGTATGTGATTTATTTTTTTAAACACAATATAATAGAATTTGTTTTTTGCTGCTTCACTACAGTTGGGAACAAGAGCCCAGTCAGAGAGAATTCGTACTTACAACTTCACCCAGGACAGAGTCACTGACCACAGGATCTCGTATGATGCACGCAATATCAGGGTAATGGTTGCTTATGAGAGTATTTAAAGTTACATACTTATGTGTACCATTAGAAGAAAAAATTAACTTAGTGCAAACAATTTACTATATATAAGGAAATAAGATAGCTGGTTGTGCTCTGACAGAATATCGTACATTCAGAAAGCTTAAACTTTCTTTCCTGTCTTGTTGTAAGTAGTGTTAAAGATGACCGGCACAGGATATAGTTTGTTGGCCTATTTCTCTGTGTGTTTTTTCTCCTGCTATAGGAGTGAAAAAATGATCAAGCATGTGTCATCCCCAGTGAACTCCGTTAGTCCCTCGGCCAAACTGGGCAAGCGACATTTGAGATTCTTGAAGCTTAGCACATCCAAAAGAAAAACCTGACACAAAGGACTTTTTTTTTTTGATAAGCCAGTCTTTCTTCCTCCTAATGCCAGGGTGAAGAAAGAGAGAAACTTTTATGTTTGCCTTGCAGGCCACAGCTAAGAGAAACTGAACGCTTTCATTTTAAGATAACTTGAGGTCTTATTTTTGAGTAAATCTGTACATACGGCTTGAATCATATTTATTTATTGTTTTTCTTACAGGGAAACAAATACCTAATAATGCATTTTTCTATATTAAAAATTTATGAAAATGTTTTGAATTTTAGGACAAAGTTTAGGGTGACCCTTCAATATTTTGGCTTAGGTATCCAGTTTAGTGTAAGTGCTCTTGCGTAAGGAGCAACACTTTTGGAACTGTACCCCCCCGGCATCCTGGGTAACTTCAGAGAACACAGGGCATGCCGAGTATGGAAGGGTTCATCCTGAATGGAATGGGGAACAGGTACACAAATACCATGGTGGAGGAGAATGGGAAGAAGTTCCACGATCGTGTAAAAATGATGTGTTTTGTTAGTCAAGCTTTTCAGTTACTTAGCGTTGGGAACTCGTTACTTTTCTTGAACGAAACTGGAACAGTAAACTGCCTAACAAAAGTTAGTTGAGCTTTGCTTGCAAAACAAACTAGTTCTTGGCATGAACAGACAGTATTTAAATCAAGTTCTTCAATCCTTGATTGTTCTTGCTAGGGGATTTTCATGTATACGCATGGGTTACATGAAAGCATGGCAGGAAGGCACGAGTAGCTCCTTTTGTTGCTGCCAAAATCAGTGTGCTTTTCACAGGCGGCCAGCCGAAGTCCCGCTGCCATGCACCACGGGGGAGCCGCAAAGATGAGCAAGTGGATGCACCAAGATAAGACTGCAGGCAAAGTGCATTCCAGGAGCTTCTCGTTTGAGTAGTCAAGAGTTTCAGAATAATACTGATGTACAGTCAGTAATGCCATTGTCTGTTTTTGTTTTTTTTGTAGGAAATTCTAAGTGGGAAAGAAGCACTGGATAAGCTGATCAACAGACTGCTGGAGTTTGCAGAGATAGAGGCTGTCACCGAATATCTAGAAAATTTGCAGGCTTTAGAAGGAGGAGGCTGCTGAAGACCTTGTGTAGAGTTAAAGCAAAAATGTTATGTTCGGTTGCAAAACAAAACAGATGCATTTGCTAGATGATAGACTGATTAAAATCTATGCCTCTGTTTTTCAGTGTGTGATGATACCACTCTTTTTATATTTTGGTGCATAATGGGTTGAATTTATTACAACAGCCATAGCAGAAAAGAACAAGCTTGGAGCACTGTGTGCACATGCCTTCTGTCTTGGCAGTGTGGCTTTGTTAAGCCGGTTCTTCTCTTGACCATATTGCAGCTGGAAAGATACAGAATTGTGGTGATGGAGCAGAAGAAACACCACATAGTGCACGTTTTGCTTTGGGGGTGGGAAATGTTCCTCTCCAGGTGAAAGAACCTAAGCTCCCCAAACACAGTTGAGAATCTGGCCTCATGAACACTACTTATTTTTATCCATGATCAGGTGAGCTTCCTAAATGTATTCCCTCAAAAATAAGTCTGTGTTATGATGCTTTATTTTTTAGGGTGAATATACCAAAGCAAAGGGAGCGATCTCAGGCAAGGGGCTGGAATCTTAAGGGAGAAGCCTGTCAGCTTTCTTCCAGCTATTCTTGGGTCAGCTTAGGGGGGGGTCTGGACCACATGCTGCAGTGGCGTGTAAAAGTGTTTTGAGTTTCAAATTAAGTTGATGAGATCCTGGAAGGAGTTCAGCAGTGATAACAGGCAGCTCCCTGCTTCTTGGTAGAGAAAACAAGTTCATAGTGTGGATGCATTTTAGCAAATGGTGTAGCTGTGGAATTCAGCGTCTGCCTTGATGTCTTCGGGAGGGTGATCCAAGTATCTACAGAGCACACTCGGCTTTAACAGGAGTTGCGTTTGCGTTTTCACCGAAGCGCATGCTGCGCAATATGCCGACAGGCACACGTGCATGGGCCGTCAGTAGTCGTGGGCAGCGATTCAGGGATACTCGCATGTTCAGCGTTACTCAACATGCGAGTGCTCTGCCGAACTGGGTTGACTTGATCACGGTGTTCTCTTTTTATCCTGCTACTTCCCAGGGTGTGCTATAAAGCTGCTCTGCACAATCTTTTGCATGTGAAGAATCAATTAATTGTTACAATTTACGCCTTGTTGTTGATTTATATTTGCACGTTTATTTTGTAATCACAAATGTTGAGAAAAATGACAGTTATTTTAAGAAAAATAATTATTTCAATACAGAGTTCTTCTAAATGGTGTTTTACTACTGTATATATAACAAACAACAGTTTTAACCTTATTCAGCTATATTAAGAAAGACAGAATTTGTGCCAGGAAGAAAGCAGCAAAACTATACTCAGTTTCTCAATTCTGGAATTGTTTTTCAGTTCTTCTGTGTGTTTGCACATCATTATCAGCAAGCTTCGTCTGACAATTTTTTACTTGCTTCCAACACTTTAATTACAAAAGCTTTTGGGTTTTGGTTGTTTGTTTTTTTTTAATTTATAGCTCTGTAAGTCAATCAGGAAACATATTACCATGCAATTTAAGAGTCATTTGCACACTTGAACTTTGACTTCTTGCACTAAGCGGTTCAGAAAAAAAACCCCACCTCCAGGAAGATGGACAACTCGGCTTGTGCTTAGGCAGTGCTGACAGACTGGCAATAACTGATATGATCAGCTGTAGGAAAGTATCCAGTTAACATGCTTATCCAATTACAATGCTCACTTTGTGATGCAAACCAACGTATTTTATTAATTATATATCTTGAACAATCTTAGACACTTTTCTTACAGAGTACACATTTTAAATAATCAGATTCTACTTCTAGGATTAGTTAATGCTTACAAAGTTCTTTACAAAGAAAAACTATTGAAATACTTTAAAATGAGCCTCATTTATTTTACTGGAAGAAAGATAGTCATGTTTTCACTGCTGGACCTTGGGGATATTTGCAATCAATTAATTTTCTGTAGCCCTTCTTTGTTGGTTTTGTGCAGTGTGGTGAGAAAGGGGAAAGCAGAAGGCAGCTCCCCTCTACTACTAGATTTTGGATGTCTCCAGTGCAAGTATTGGAATTGAGCAGCTAAATCTCTTCTCCCAGCCTGCTCCAGTGCATTCTGAAGGACCTTTGTCCCGTTAAGCTCATCCTGCAGTCGCTCACACCGGGGCAGGACAGCAAACTACGGCTACGCTCAGTTATGACGGAGAATTCGATACAGAGCAGACCCACTTCTACGGGAGGTCATTGCCTGCACTGCTCTGCTTCGCTAAAAGCAGATAGATTTGCTTCTCCTCACTGAGAAAGCATTATGTGAACTTATGTTCTCTCCTAACTTCCAAAATAATATTTGAAGCCATATTTTATTCAAAGTTCTTCCACCCCAACCTTTCTGTGGGACGCAAGAGCTGAGAGATTGTGATGGGGTTTGGCTGTGGGAGGGATGCGGGGTATAACGATGCCGTCTCTGAGGCACTTTCAGGATGGATTACTCTGAACTTGGGCTCTTCAGTTCCTACAAGCAACCGTGACTCCCAGCAGTGACATCACTCGCAAGAAAAATTACAATTAACAAAGCCCAGAGAGGAAAAGGAAAGGGAAGGCAGCGAATGGCCGCTGGGGACAGCACAACTGGTTGCGGGAGGGCAGAGCAAGAGCAGGTTCATCAGGTAGAAAGAGCCTTCTCCTGCAGCTTCCCATTTCGTTGCCAAATCGCGTTACAACAAAGAGAACAAAATGCCACCCGTCCGCCCGCCTCCCCCTCGTGATCGTCAACGCGCCTAACGGAGCGCCGACGCGCGGGCGCGATGTTGCAGCTGGTGCAAAGCACCAACTTCAACTCTCTTCAGCTCCTGTTGATTGACGTGACACAAAGTTCTTGGATCTCCTTCATTTCCCCGCTGAGGTCTCGAGCGGCAGCGCCTCGCCCAGCAAAGAAGGAAACCAGACAAAAGCCGCGCCTGGACGTAGCCCTTTTAATGACAGCGGAAAGACAGACACTTACTTAAAGATGGAAAGAACAGCCCCGGTACCTTACCTTCGTCAACAGAACGTACGAGGGAATGCCTCAGAAATCCTGGAACTACAAATGGATTTGTTCACTTGAAGTAGCAAACTGCTTGTTCTCCTTTAGCTAAAAGGAAGAAATAGCCAAACGCTGTTAGCAACAAAACATATTTCATCGTCTGGCAGAACTGTTTGCCTGCATCATACCCGATTTTTTTCTAGCTGCTTAGTACAGCTGAATAGTTTTTTCACTTTCTGTTAAAAAAGTTGCCAAAAGATCATGTCGACAAAAAGATTTTTTTCAGTAAAAGAAATGCTATGAGATAATTTACATGCATTCCCCACCTTTTCAAAGTGTGTATCTTTAACTTGCAGGGCATTGCTCATCATTCTTAAGACCAGCAGATACGAAGACTACTGAATCACAATCTGTTATCATCAGAAAGTTTATATATTCAGCTACATTCTGAATGTCACTAAATAGTAACTACAACAAACCTTACCTGAACTCTGTTAAGAATTTTAAAATTAACAGTTTTAACCCAGGTCATTTGTTACTCATAATCGATGCACAGAATGAAACAATCTCCAGTAACTGCTTAATGCGCTACTGGAGGGCACCCAGGCACTACGCTGGTGACCACAAAATAAACATATTTCTTTTAAGAAGCATTTCCATATTTACATACCAATTTTGGTTTATATTTACCCCAGACCCCATTTTTAACAGAATGCGCACCCATATATCTCTCAGGTTGTCCTAAAACCCTTGAATAGATGAACAACAGTAATATAGATTGTTCAAATGAAAGCTTTATTCAGTATTTTCAGATAAACTCCACTTCAAGAGCTTGCAATATTTTGTAATTGCAACTGAGAAGCTGTTAAAGACAAACCAGATGTTTAACTTTGCAGACAATACTTATGAACTAACACAAGCGCTTTTCAATCACCCCACTGTTCTTCACTGTATCTTCAGTTAAGCAAGCCATTAAAGTCCACTGCCTTCTGCCCATGGCCTGTATAATGCTGTTGTCTGGTTTTCAACATAGACTATTTCTACTTTTACAGGTAAAATCAAACCTGCGTTTGCTGACAGTCTCTGGGAATCCTCTTGGGCGAATTTAGCCTTTTTCAGATTATTATTTGCAACACTTTTTGCTTTGTACAGAAAGTTTTGTTCAAGCTATATCCTGAAACATTTCACAAAGCTACATTTCTTAATCACACAAACGGTTAACACAATTTCTAAGTTAAATAATTTAGCAGGTAGAAGGTAAGAGGACTTAAGAGGTAGATACAAGAGAGACTGAAGAGGTATGGCTGATAGCACGGAACCAAAGGGTTGCCGCGGCGGATAGCAGAAGGCATACAGACAGCTTTTGTACCAACAAGCGAAAGGATTTAAGGGCTGCAAACCCCGTAGGAGGAATGGAATGAAATCTGTCTCAGGAAAACGAATTATCAAGGAAAATCAAAATATCACATGTAGTCAGTCTTGAAATAGCTTGTACGTTGTTTGAAAATAGGTAAGGCTGTACTTCTTCAGGGCGTGATGCAAAGAGGCAGCAGAAGCGCTCAGAAGAAGCTGGGATCTGGAGACACGGTGGCCTACATAAGACGACGTGAAGCTTTCTGAAGATCTTGGTAGAGCAGGGGATAAGGTGAAGGCGGACGCTAGAAACGCGGCACAGCGGTGATATGTAGATTTGCATATATAGGAATACTGGAGGAAGACGGTTTGAGGAAGACAGCAATAATAATAAAAAGTACTAAAAAGGGGAAACACAACTCAAAAAGCAAATCAAGGAAACCAAGCAGCATGAAATAGTTTTTTACTCCCTTTCTGAGATGCCAAAATTTGCACTGAAATAACATCTTGGGGGGGGGGGGGGTGTAGAAAAAAAAAGGAGAAATGTGTATATACACATACGGGTTAGTGAATTTAACTGGGACCCATGTCATGACCAGCTGCCCCACCTTCTAAATCTGAATATTGGGACTGGATGATGCTGCAGCACAGATTTTGTCTGAGGATCAAACAAAAAGCAAAATTTACCCTATTGGGAAAGTCTGGATTTCAATCTACAAATTCCCAGGTGAAGTGTTAAAAGTTGGCTTAGCCTAAACAGGAACAAGGATTATTCTATAACCTGAGTCAAATTGAGCAGGTCTTTGCACAGCTCCTGGCATAAAAAATGCCCAACAAAATAATTTTCTTTTTTAGTATATGCAATGTGTTTGCCTCTAAAAGCATAACCAACTTCAGGCAGGCCCTACTGTAAAAACACACAAACC
Source organism: Buteo buteo (assembly GCF_964188355.1). Lineage (NCBI taxonomy): Eukaryota > Metazoa > Chordata > Aves > Accipitriformes > Accipitridae > Buteo > Buteo buteo. The sequence goes on along the minus strand of NC_134184.1, from coordinate 28,507,203 downwards.
AACGCTAAGCGTCCTGCATTGCGAAGCTGTCTTCCTAAACAGACGAGACAGGTGAAAGATGAGGCAAGGAAAGAAAAACACAGAGCAGTGAATTGACTTGCTCAAAACCACACCAAAGAAATCATCAGAAATTGCAATGACTCCCCCTTTCTGTCCGACACTCCTTCTCATATTGCTAATAACGTCTACGACAGCCTATAAAGCCAAGGATGTAGTCCTCACCCCAGGAGCTTGCAATAAAAGCAGGCAAGCAGATAAAAACACACTGCATGATAGAAAATGGATTAGTCAGAAAACAAAACACTCTTCTTCTGAAACAGTAAAAGGAACATTCCTTTGTCAAAAGCCAGCGCAGCCCAAGGAAGGATTAGCAGATGAAGAGCGTAACTGTGCTAATACCTAGAGGATTCCTACCGCAAATTCCAAAGGCAGAAGATTTTGCAGGGAGATAGCACAGAAGGGAGAAAGATCTGAACAGATGTCCTGAAAAAGCAGCGTCTGCCTTAAATCTCACACAAGGCAGTATTTTTGTATAGAAGAGAAAATATTTGGTTTAGATACACAATAAGGAAATTGAGTGACAGCATGGTGCAAAATTAAACAGTGGCTTTGGATATATCAAATGTGATTCAACTGGTCCTCATTATAATTTACACTTATGGACAAAGAATAGACTGGCCTCTCCTCAAACTGACTTTCAGAGGTAGTGGGGAGCAAAGCACATCAGCAAAAGCAAGCATATGGTATTGACACCAACCTTACTAGCAGTGAACAAAGAAAACATTTCATCTTTTTTCCTAATGTTTTGGTTTGTCTGTTTAACACAGTACTTGACAAAGACCTTTGGTTCATATTACAACAGCAGCTCCTCAAGGAAACAAGTTTCGAACACTTTTACTTTCAGACGTTTTTAAACATCTGCTTGAGCAATTTAGTTACAGGTACCTTAAATCACTGCCTATGACTACTTCAATGTGACAAAACATTTTTAAGGAAAGATGCTAGTATTTTGGGAACCTCACTACAAGAGGAAAGATGTCCTCCTCAGAGGATATTAAAAGCAGAGCCTACAAAAGAACTATACTACTGTATAAAACTGTACTAATAAACAATAAAATCATTTTACAGAGATCATAAAGAAATATATCTACTTTAGGCTTGGCATGACAGAAGCAGGATGAGTACAGCAGTACAAAACAAATCTGTAAGAAAAAAACCCTGGGCTTGAACAGAAAGCGGGGTCAGCTGTTAACTCAGCAGTTGGCAATGGCAAAGGAGTAGAAAGAGCTAGTTGTACTGGGAAATCACAGGGCACCCATGGCAGACAGCATGATGCAGTCATGTGAAAGGCAAATGTGGTTTAGGGATGTATCAAGAGTTATTTCCAATATGCTAAGGAAGTATTAGTGACATCACGCGTGGCCTTAATCTTCCTTGAACATAGAGTCAAGGCAAACTCGGGCTGGAATGGATGAAGAGAAGTGCTGGCGGAGCACTGAAGGTCCTGTGATTTCAAAGAGAAAAGACACAATGGATTCAAGAGGAAGAAAAGCTACTTAGCTGAAGGGTAATACTTGTGTAAATTGGGAGGAAATGAGTGTAAACTGGTCACAAACACAGCCAGGCTTCAAGTTCGAACAGGCTCCTAGCTGCTGGAGTACTGTTCAAGTAAGAGTAAGAACAAAACCTGAAAAACCTGTTTCTGAAGAAACCTGACAACCTCTCCGCAGCAGAAAGGACATTTCTCTTCTAGCCTTGCATGTGAGGTCTTTCTTGTGCAGTACATGTTGCACATTCCTGCATCTATGACCGTGAGAGCATCTAGCACCCATCCTGCATCTCTAAATGATAATCCAGAGCTAGGTATTATAGGAAACTTTCAAATTTCTCAAAACAAACATCAGAAGAAATACAACCCCGATGAAGCCAAAGAAACGCATGGGATTAAATACAATACTTAACTCTCTTCTACACACAGAGAAAAAGTCACAGAATAGAAAAACAGACTTCAGTTTCCTTTGTAATACATGATAAACCAGGTTCCCTGTCTTGCACTCCTTTCGCCACTGATCTGACAGATTAACAGTCATTTTCTCAATGAAGTTCAAACTCAGCAGTTACCAACTCTGTTTTGCTGTAGCTGCACTCTGACAACTGTCTTAACTGCACCCTCTGTTTTTGACTGAGACTCTCCTGAGCAAAACATGGTGAGCTTTAGGAACAGAGACATTTTTTAACGGAGTCATGATTTGAACCTTTACGGTCTGCTGTTTGATACCTAGAGAAGCAAGGAGCGTAGCTATGTTCTTATGCAGCCAATGAATCTTGATGATGCTGAATGCAGACCAATCCCACCAAGTGAAGAAATCAAATCTATAATCCTTAAGAAAATGTCCAAGCCATCTTGGGCAGTACAGCCATCAGCTCTACTTGTCCCTCTTTTGTTTTCCTCTCCTATGGTACTGAGAACGATGAAGCTTCAATAGTCTTAGCCCCTCTCAGCTTACTGAACACTGCAACTATTCAATACACTCCTATAATCAACAGACAAAACCCATCAACCTCAAAAAGCGTGCTGTATGCTGTAGCAGGGCCAGGTCTTTGGAATATTTTTTCATGAAAACATCAGGCAACTGTTTTTTTACAGGGAAGGAGACAGAAAGAAAACAAGACCAAAAAAAACCAACCTCAAACCCTTGACACGTAAAAAGAAGGAAAAATTCAAGTAGAGAAACAATAAAGCATAATAGAACAGGAAGACACCATAGAAATATCTACTCCAACAGGGATGGCTCTGGTGCTATTATTAAAAGTTAAGATTCATCAGGTTTAAAACTTCTGCAGGGGATTCATACATTTATCATGCATGTACACAAATAATTTTTCAGAACGTCATTTGGACTGAGTGGCACTGATGTGACTAACTCCTCTAAAAACAGCTTTCAAATTGAAATGTTGGCAGTCTCACCACCTACTCTTTTGCAAGCGATTAGCCAAGGGTTAGTAAGCACAGTATTTTTACTCATTAGTTGGGAAACTACTCCACATAAACAATCTTGGGGGATGATTTTACTCTCTAGTACATGCCACTGATCCAGTTCCTCTGTAAAAATAAAAGGTCTGCATCATTTTTGCCAGATTAAGGATTACTACATTCTCCCATACTTAGAAAAGGAGTAAAAAACCTTATGCAATGTATTTGAAACAGCATACACAGAGCAAATCGAACTTAGATGGCATGGTTAAAATAAAAAATAAATGTATTTACAATATTGCATAAGTAATATAACACAAACTTCCATTCCACAATCAATCACATCAAAATAAAATAAAAAAATATTACAACTCACATATTTTAATACCTATAAATCCTTAATTTCTACCCAACATTTTCTTTATAAAAGCCTGTTTAAAATATTAAACTTTTGATTCACTCTAGCTTAAACAGAATCTAAAATGATTTGTTAAGTATTACTGATCATTTAGTCTTTGTCTTAGGTTTCTAGATTTTCCATTTTCAAATTTCCTCTTTTTAAATGTTGGCACCCCTTCTGTCAGGTCTCCAAGGGAGGTGACTGTCTTCTCTTTAAATATCACTGTTGCATCTTCTGGAACCTCTAGCACCGGAGGCGGTAGATTGTCACTCTCTGTACTAGGAAGCTCCAGGTCCACTTTTTCACTGAGAGAAGAGAGGAAAACATAAAAGGGTTAATCTACATGGAGAAAACAACACGGTGTACTGCAGACAGTAACATCCATATTTAATTGTCAAAGTAGCTTTGAGCTAGATGCAGTCTTCTAGCCAAGATCATTATCATGACAGGGATCAAGAAAAAAAAAACCCCACATGTTCTTTGTTTCTTCTGTGTGGGCTGCCGTAAAAAGTAAAAAACTAAGACCCCATTCTGTACAGAGCTTGTAGCATGGCCCTGGCACTCATCATGTAAATAGTCCTGCAAAAGACAACAGGGCTGCATGTGTGTAAATTTATGAACGTTGAAAGACAGTAGTCAGTGAGTAATTAGCAATGGTTCACTGCCCAAAACCTACTGAGTAGTTTTCCGCTAGCGTCCATCCTTGAGGGTCTGCACAACAGAATAGAGAACAGGCTTACCGAATCAGCCAGTGACCCCAAGTTGGGAGAAGCAGCTTTGGAGAGCAGGATCACAGCTAATACTGATCTGACCAAATCAAAGACATTGTCTCAAAGTGACCAATCGGTTTTAAAGGGTCAACAGCAAAACACTGTGTTCTACAAGAATAACCCGTGGCACAAACGTACAATGGAGGACAACCGAATAGTTCGCAGAAAATGATCTAAACCACAAGTCCACCAGGAATCCAACCAGCATAACACTGCTGCAAAGAGATACACATTGTATTCCTGGCCAATCCGTACAAGAAATCTTGCAGTACTACTGAGTGTTAGTCTGACGTCAGCTCGTGTGCTATACCTAGTTTCAGGTCCTGTGCTTCAAGGAAGACATCGATTAGCTCAAGCACCCAAACAAGAGTCACGAGAATGATTCCAAGTCAAGCAAGTCAAGAAAATGCGACTGTTGCAGTATCCCAAAAACGTAAACCTCCTGAAAGCGGTTGGCACTGTGCCTAGTCTCAATTTAAAGTAAATAATGAACAACTGCATTTGTGTTATTTACGTGTGTGTTTATCTCAAGCCTGTATATTAATGTACAGACTGATATATAAGGTTCAGTAGCTGAAAGCACTTTTTATTGGACAGTGCTTTCCAAAAACCTGAAAGAATTTATCAGCTCTGGAGTCAAGGAGTGGTTAGCTGGTCCAATACAGGAGGCGTTATGTGAACATCATCATCTCCAAGGAAGTATATCAGTGCTTAATTTAGTCGAACAGTGTCAAAACTCTATCTCCTGAACAATTTAGAACTGAAATGCTGGAGAATGGGGTTAGTATGCGGGAAAAGACTGTTTTCATTCTCTGAAACCTAATTTCTCCAGACTCCTAGAGGGCCCCACAACAAGAAACTGGCCATAAAAGACAGCATGCTTCACAAAAAAATGAGCCATCTCAGGCATTATGCAGCAAAACAAAACAAAACAAACTTCCTGATCAAATGCATGTCATGAAAACATCTGCAGTACATTGGTTGGATGTGGGAGAAAGAGATGGCTTCCAGATTTAAAATTGGCATTAACTATATTACACGTTTTGTCTTTCATCTCCTTAGTTAAATCATTACAGACAGTGTCTCCCACCACATTGTAAGAGCCTCCAGGACTTACCCATAGTGATAGCAGAAAAGGTTGTAGTAGATTTTGTTTTGGTTTTGCTTGACTTTGTTTTGAAATGAGGGAAATTAGGGAACAAGAAAAACAGTTGAACCAGAAGTCTTTTACTGCAATACTGGATGAAAGCAAGACAAAAAATTTGAAGTGTCTTCTAGGCTGCGTCCTTCAAGCGAACAGTTAGAGTTAGTACAACACCACAAAGTGCGAAATAACTCACTGTTTGTGGAAGTAACTCAGCCAAACATATCAGGCTTAGGTAGAAATTGCTCAGAGTCTAAAAAAGCTTACTCATTATGTCAGCAACTATAGATCCCATAGGAATTAATTCAAAGCAATGCTAACCCAGTACGATCAAGATAAGGTTGCTGGTGGTCCTAGAAGATCAAGATAGATCTTGAACTCCAGGCAGAATTAGCCCAACTAATTACTCATGAGAAAGAAACAGAATTTAGCCTGGAAGCTGGAGGCTCTGAGAAAGCTGCCTGTGCCATTCCAAGACTGGAAGCAGTTGAAAAAAAGAGTCACAAGAGCTCCAGAGGCAGCTGAACCAGGTTGTTGAAGGAGACAATGTTAAGAAACATAAGCTTAGAGTAACTACATTTAAATAGTTGATACTCAGCCTCTGAGAAAAATGACGGATGACAACGATCCTTTAAATCACCTGATTTACTTTGTACTCATGGTGAACTTCCACACTAAAACCAAAACACCACCACTATCTGCCATGGAGAGCTATTACTTAAAATAGGCACTGTTGAAAGAACTGTATTTGGGCTACGTTTCCATGCACTGCTGTGCTAATTCTGCCAGAATTCAGAAGCAAAAGCTTCAGCTCTTGAAAACAAGTATTCTGGAAACAAGTATTATGAAACTAACTATGATAAAAAAGATCCTCACCATGGTTCTTCATCTTCTTCTTCTTCTTCTTTAACTGCTTTCCATTTTCCATAAGGGTTGGTCTTGTTAGGTGCATCACTAGAGGTTTCTTGGGAAGCTGATGTACTGTCCTCTTTATCAACAGTTTCTTCTGGCTTAACTTCTCGCCATTTCCCATAAGGACTTAACTTTTTAGCTCTCGGAGATTTTTTCCCTTCCTCTGATTCTTCACCATTATCTCCTTTCCTCTAAAGAGGAAAAAACCCACCTTAAGCAAAAATGCCTAAATAAAAACACAATGTAGCTTTATTTTACATCTTTTATTTACTATTATCTACTATTCATACTTTTCAACCAAGAGTAACTTGAAGCAATAAACTCATATTGTAATAAAATCTTTAAATTTTTCTCCTTGAGCTTTCATCACATACAGAGTTGAAAAAAAGTCTTAAAGGTTTCAAAAAATTAAAGTTCGAAAATCCCATCTATCAAAGCTGAAGTTAGCAAGGAGTAGCCAATACAAACTTACTTAAAAACAAAGCTTAGCATGTCTTAAAAAAAAAAAAAAGGCAGGGAGAGCAAAAATTCATATATGGCTTTCTGTGCATGCAGATACACACACTTTACAGCTAATACCTGTTAGTAGTTTATAATGATGCACAGTGATACAAAAATATGTATTTTAGAATTAACACCTGTCCATTAATACACTTTATATTTAAACTCTCTCTGCCTGTTCTGAACTACCAGTTTCAGAAAAACCATCTGACCCAACCAGAGCCATAATCACACCCTTTATCTTAAGTTTTAAATCTGAAGACAAAAATATATAATCAATGCAGATTTTGTACCATGTGCTGCCAATGTTTTTCTCAATTAATAAGGAAACTACAACCATGTCATATTCAGTCAAAAGCATTCCCTAAAGGTCTCTTGGCAGTTACATTTACCAATGAAGGTTTGAAGTCGTCCTCACACTGAAATCCAGACCATTTTGTGGGTTATTTCAGCGAGATGACAGTGACCTTTCTCAGAGAACATGACATTTCGTGGAGAATTCAAGCTACTTCTGGTGGGCTGAAGGAAAGATCATGCTTTCTATTCTGGAACAGTGCCACTAATGGGCCAAATAATTAAATAAAGATTCATTTTACTTTCAAACAAGTGCACACTTCTACTTTCAGTCATACAGTTTAACCTCATTACAATGAGTACAGCCTATCACAAGAGATAAAAGACAAATCATCTTACACTAGAAAATTAATACTGTATGTAAAATAAAACTGAAGAGAAAACTTACCTTGAAATTTGTTTCTGAACTCTGTGCTTCATTTTCACTGTCTTCTGAGTCTGATTCAGATGCTTTGGAATCTGTTTCTGCAAGCTCTTCAGAATGCTTGTCACGTTGACTCTTCTCGTTTGAAGATGAAACAAAACCATCCGGTTTCTCCCATGTGGATACTGTCCAAGATATTTGAACAACCACATTATTTATGTTTCCAATTCTGATCTGTTACTGCTTTGACAACATTACCTTTCAGGAGCAGTGCTGCCTTATGCAAAAATACAGCAAATAATTTAGCACAAGGCTTTTGCCTTTGGTACATTTCTAGTAATAAACATAAACAGAAAGATAACATTTCCCTTCCTAGCAGAGATACAGTCATGACAGCTGAGTTCACTGTTGAGAAAGCTTGTTTTAACTAGCACTTTAAGAAAAATATCACGCATAGCGAACTGCGGTCCACAAGACTGTGGTCCCTCTCATCCTCACACAGGACAGACAAATTGCCCTCTCGAGGTGTCCATTTGATTTGGGTTGTCCATTGATTACAAAGACAGGATAACGTAAAGAACAATAACTGCAAGCCTCAGCAGTCCAGGCAGACAAACCCCTTCCCCGTGCTACTTGGCTTGGTAACATTAGGTCTCTAATTGAAGAGCTGTCACGCAAACAAGGAAATACAAACATCAATCCGAAAAGACCTGAGAGTATGTACAGGATATGACCTCATTTTCAATTAAAAGGTAGTATTTCAGTAAATATACTGAGAAGAAATATTTAAGTAAAAGTTGACTCAATGGTCTTAAAACTGATTTTAGTAACACTAAGGCAAAAGTACACCAACTTTCAATCTATAATTTTATATAAGCTTTCAAATGTAATAAAACTACTATTTTTCCAATTATTTTGCCTACTGCCAAAGAAATCCCTACCTGAAAACAACACTTAACAGGTGTGCGCCTAGATGTATCTTGAATAAGTAAAGGTGTAAGAAACTGGCAATGACTGACTTTGCATGAACAGAACAGTGTCTTAAGGGTATTGCTGTCATCTAGCTTTAGACGAGGAACTGAGAAAGTTCACTTTCCTAGGTGCCACATACAGCCAGTGGAGTAAGGTGCAGCCTTCCAAAGCATGACTCGCAAGGCTAAGCCTGGAGATATCCGTCTCCTAAGTTACATGCCTGAGATGAGACACTACGACTATTTCCCTCGGTTAAAAATTTGTCTTGCCTTCAGAGGATGGGATTAGCGTTAACAGAACTGACAAGTAATTTTCAAGCATTTCCAAGACACTTACAGTTTTATAAAAGTAAGGGATCACTTTAAAATCTCACAAGCCAAAATTTTACCAAATATGATGATTACAAAGACATTCTTCATGTGTCCATGAAGAACTTTAAAAAACACCACAACCAAAGGCATAAAATGTATCTGAACTTAGAAGGCAATGTTTAAAAATAACCAGCGTCTCCTCTCCCTTTCAAAAGAAGAAATCACAAATCATTTGGGCAGGGGAGCGGCATGTCAAAAAACTGAAAGGTTTTGGTTTTTTTCTATTCTTGGCATTGTTAGGAATGCCACTTCATACCCAACAGCAGAAGGAAAACTAATAGCCAGCATAAAATCACCTCTCTCCAGAGAGGCATCATTGACCTTAAAATGATTCAAACAGATTTAGAAAACAGATGTCTGTTCTGAGGGACTTACCACAAAGTTCCCCATTTAGGGAAAAAAAAAGAGTAAAAGAAGTAGGAGGTAAGATTCTGGACTCTCTTATCAATGCTGTGTTAGCAAGAGGCAAAGTTTAGGACATTCTTATACAGTCCCACATACCTGTCAAAACAAAGTCCTGCCCCTTTCTGGTTTCCAAACTATAATTTCAATATATATGTAGAAAAGAAGAACCCATAGTTTAGAGTTGTAAGTTGAGTGTGTAAAAAAACCTATGAAGCGTATACACACTGACAATACAGCTATAAAGCCATCACTGACTTAAGCAGCAAGTATATTTCAACTAAGCTAGCAGCTTAAAAAATACAAAACTTAGTAATGGCCTTAAAATGCAGTTATTTGCAAAACAAAATGCTTCTCTGAAAACCCTCTCTTCTGAAACAAGAGCTTAACTGGAAAACAAGCTCTCCTTACCTCCTGTTTGTGTGTTATAGTAATAGGTATGACCATCTTCAGTGACACCTTCTACCCACTCTGCTGCCTAAGAAAAAGATACAGGAGCTAATTAAAAAAAGTTTTAAGGATCAGTCAAAGCATCACTTATAAGACTATTCAACCCTTGAGTATTTTTTGTTTGTGATAATATTACTCTTTTAAAGCTTTAACCCCTAAAGTTGCTAGAAAACATTCCCTTCGACTCAAATGAAATTGAATTGCTTAACTTAAAATGTTGCAAATGCACATACACAATTTTTTTCAAACAGTGGGTAATTAGTATGAGGCAGTATAGTAAATGCTGCCACACGGTTCAAATTATTATACAGGCCATTATTTTACACGTTTTTTATTTTCCAAAAGTAATCACCCCGAGGTTGTAATTTCCTGTTTGTGTCACTGTCTTTAGTAGAGATTGACAAAAAATTCCTCTGGAAGACTCAGAGTTTTGTGAGGGCTACAGAAAACTAATACCAATAAATACTATCACAAATTAAACATAAACAAACAAAAAACCCCTTCTAAAATTTATCGCAAAATGGATCTTCACCCAACATAATTGAAGAATCAAACTTTGCAGGAAAGCACGCCAATGAATTTACTTCTTTAGTAAAGCATCAATTTCAACAAAGCACTGTTCGTCCCTCCTGAGTAATAAATACATATGAAATGTGGCAGAAGTTGCTGGTATGTCTTTGTGGATGTGTAATTAAAATGAAGATGTTTTGCAGAATCAGCCACAGCTAGATAATCAGTCATTACCCACAACTTAACATCTTAAGAATCTGATTTTCATCAACACTTACACATAGAACTACTTCACTGCTCCTTAAGTGAACAAATACTGCCTGCTCCTCTGTGTTAGGCAGAAGATCTATACAGATTCACCATACATTATTTTTGCATTAATAAATGTCTATGTGTGTGTATACAGACACATACACATATAGATAGGCTTTTGCACACATACCTATACGTTCGCTTAACACTCTATTAAAACTTTGTCGTTTTTTAAAAAACACAACAAAATCAGAAGTTAAAGTTCTTGCACCCGCTCTGTAAACAGGAAAAATTCTAACAGTAGGTTCAGAGCAGGCAAAGGCAAGAAAGCCTTCAGTGAGCAAGTTTCCTCAAGGTTTAGCTCCCAAAAGTTTCAGTGTGCTACTGTCAACAAAAGAAGCAAAAGGAATATTTATTTTATGTAAGCAGAAAAAGGACAAAAACCTAGTCTTAAGTAGAACCTATCCTTTTTGTTAGAGTTAGATCCTGAGCATTTCAGATCTGGTTCTTAGAGGTTTTCAGCAGGTATTTGATGCTAGGCACACTGAGTATCCTACTACATAAATGCTAACAACCATGATGTCAATCTAACTAAAGTTATAGGTAGTTTTCAACATGCGTTTTCGTTACTCTGTTATCTCCACCTCTTAGGAAGTCTGAGCAGCAAGCTAACGTGCTGTAAAACAAGGAGGGCCTGTGAATTCACTCACGCTTGCACTACATATTGCAAGCACGCCCTTTAATTTCTGGGCAGTGAGTCCTCGTTAAGAGATCTGGAATGTTCCCAATATCTTTAGTTCAGACTAAATAAGGGAGCAATCAAATGCTTGTTTATAGCAATAGCGAAAATAACTCAAGACACCACAAAGTCACCGAGCAGGGTGAGAGAGGAATGGCAAAATACGGCTATGTGGCATCAGAGAGATATCCGTGGCTGAAGGTCTGCGTTTATCATAGAGCTGAGATGAGCTAACTTCAAATTGTTGCCAAGAAGGGAGCTCCTTCTCTCCTCCAACTGTTCTCTCTGCACCAGCATTTCTCTGATTAGCCAGAGAGCTGACAGCAAGGAAAGAAGCCTGCAAAGCACTAACCTAAACTCTGATGTCTTCACTCCCTGAACTAGTTCACTGTCATGGCAAATATGCACCAAGGACCACAAAGATTAGTCACAGGACCATCTCCTTCAGTGGAAGGGTACGGTAAGACTGGCTTACAAATATTGCAAAGCTACGCCTTGACTGAAAAGATCAAGTTGAAGTGCTGGTTAACAAGCTGTGCAAAACCACAGGATAAAGGAATCAGAAAGCCAGGGTAGCATGTGATGGGCAGCTCTGACATGAAGTGTGCAGTCTCTCAGGAACGAGCACTGGATGGAAAAAGACTGCATTTTCTAGATAAAACATTGCCTTAACAAGAGATGGAATACAGGCAACACTTCACGTACACTTTGTGAATTAATTCAATTGCCTAAAAATATACACAATTATAACCACTTCCTCCTCTGACTCTATAAGTAAACCAGTACCAAGCATAGGCTACCTTCTGAGATGCAACAACATACAGCTACAGGATGTTAAACACTCTGGAAAAGCCAGGTTTTTTTGATCTCTAACATAATATCCAACGTTAGCAAGCAAAACTGACTTTAAATCATACCGTACATATGACACCTATCGTGAAAATGGGAAAACATAACATCACTTCACAGGAGTGTTGTAAAAATCCTATTTTTAATGTTGTGAAGCACAAAAATCCTGGAGTGGTAAGTATCAGGTGAAAGCCCATTAATAGTAAGAAAAAAGCTTTCTGTCTTTGGACTATTCTGCAAGTTTTCCTGTGCCTTAAATAAGAAAGTAAAGTAATATGCTAAAAGGTTGCTTGCACATCGGTTCCATGACCTTAAGAAACATAGGAAAAAGACAAATTATCACATAATGGTATCCTAAAGCAAATACAAAAAATAGGCACTCTTTTTTAACTATCTGACAATGCAATCTCAATGTTTCCTAAGATAAAGGAGTCTTAACTATTTCAAATGTATAAGATTTAATTTTTTTAATTACCTTTCAATCACAAAAGGTTTCAATTTTATGGCCTGAAGTATAAAAACACAACCACCGCTATCACTTCTCTCCCCTTGATAAACAAATTAGCAAAAACAAATTTGTAAAGTAAAATTTCAGGTTTCATCAAGTCTATCATAAAACATTCTATATATTCAAATTATGTTTTCCTAAGTTTACTAAGAGCAATTTATCTTCTGCAATCAGAAGACTTGCAAATTGCCTAGCTTATTTCTGATAAATGTTTACAAGGCAAAGAAAAGTATGAACAACATTATTTGATTACCGTTTGTGAGTTTTGAGAGTTGCCTTGGAATCCTTTAGGTTTCTCCCACTGTGATTCTTAAAAAACAAAAACATATTTCACCCATCATTCAATCCTGTTTATGTTTAATAATCTTTAGAAAAAACAGATCTAAAGGGTTATGACACTGGTGTGTGCACACATGAAAACAACTAATATAGATACACCTCAAAGGAATATAAATCATCCTTGATCAAACTATGGTATGAACAATAAACCAAAGTACCATAATTACAGTTGGCTTTACCAGGACTAACCACCTTCCAGACTCCATTAAACTATGGCTGATACACAGATACTGGACTTTTGGTACAAAAAAGGTGTTTGTTGGTTTTTTTTTAAAGGGTAGCATAGGCCAGAAGAAACCAAACACACACAAGATTTTTACTTTGTGGAAGTTATCTTGTATGAGGAAAGACTATGGTAAATACTAATGTAAATCCTTAAATTTATAAGAAACAGTTTGTAATATTCTCATTAATCATAGAAGAGGGTTGCTTTTATGCTCTAAAGTAGATCATAACACATAGTTCCTGAACAGAAGTCAGTCATTTAGGTAAATCTGGTAAATGTGGAAAGAAACAATCAGACACCAATCCATAACTGCTCTTATTTACTTGGGCACAATCAATTTATTTCACATTCCTGATCAGAAAGCTTCTTTAGGAAGAACACAGCTATCTTTTGTATACTTAACATTTGAAAGGCTAAACATTTCCAGAAACTGTGGAATTACTGCATTCTTCCATTATTAACAAACAGTAAAACCCCTCTGAAGTTCTGGATTCCTAAGTCTTGAATGTTAAACATCAAAACTCCATCTAATTGTTCCCATTTTAATAGTTTTCATTTATATCTGTATTTGTTCCTCACTAGTTTTTACCTCCTGTTCTTGTGTTGTAGTAATATGTATAGCCTTCGGGAGAAAATCCTTGCACCCACTCCTTCATTTCAGTTTTTGGTGGCATTGAGGTGTCCTGAGGTGTCTTTTTTTTCTTTTCTTTCTTTTCCTTCTTTTCCTTCTTCTCTTTCTTTTCTTTCTTTCCTTTAGTTTCCACTGTGTTACTTTGAGTTTTACTCTGTGTCGAACTGGGACCTACATCATCTTAAAGAAAATAATACTCCCTTTTTAAAAAAGAGTAATAACCTGAGTTTAAATATTAGTCACTCTTGAGCAATAGCAAATAGGAAATTTTGTTCCTATGAGTATTTTCACTCATTAGTATTACACTCGTAGCAGGTAAACTTAAAAGATTATATTCAAAGCATCTTGCATTGTAGCAATACTATATTGTCATAAGAAAGTCTAAATATCAAAAGATGAGTAACATAAAGAGCAAAACTGGAAGGACCAACGAGCTCTAACTAAACAACAACAAAAACTAAAAGAGTTACGAAAACGATAGCTTCTACAGGAGCTTGAAACTACAAACTTTTTTTAAAGGATAATATGTCTTCATGCGGACAGAACAAAGGTACTTGCTGAACCGCAAGCTGCATAGGAGATTCTCGTCTCCACTGTTTGACACCAGTGGGAACCCAAACTCTCCTACTCAATAGGTACTTTTGTCTCCAACTGGCAAAAATGAAACATAAACTAAGGGAAGCTGTACTGCTGATTCAAAGCACCATGTGTTATCACATTGTTTAATTTTTCTACTCCAAATTGTATTGTTCCATGGACCAGAGGATAGCGTAGCCGAAAACATTCTGTACTGCAACTTCCTACTACTGGCAATTTGCAGACTCCTTTTTTTTTTTTTCCTCTTTTTTTTAAAATGAGCAAACACAATCCTGGAGGCCTCCTCTCATGTTCCTAAAACCTAATTTTAGAAAAAACTTTCCTACTCAATATTCTTTCAATTCTGTCTTTAATCTTTTGGCAGCTATATGAACTACCTGGCTTAATTCCAAGCCTTTTCAAATCCTCTTGATAGGCTTTCATTGCAGCCTCCTCCATTGCTGCAAATTCTTTTGACATATTTTCTTCTTCTTTTGCTTTTTCCAAACTTTTCTTTTTAATCTAAAACAAAACAAAAAACCCAAGAGAATAAATTAAACAAGTCTGATAATGAAAGAGATTAAAAATAAGCATTCATGCAAATAAGATATTTGAGTTACCTCACTAATTCTTTTTGCCACATTTTCTTTATGATTCTTTCCTCTTTCATGAAACTCAATGCTCTTCAAAGAGAGAAAAAACCAAGAAAAATAATACGTATTATACAATTTTAATTCAGTTAATTTTAGCTAGTTATAATCTAGTTAGACTAAACTTAGCTGAACAAGCCTAAAAGTAACCTGTTCTGAAAACACTTACAGCAAACACTACAGCTATAAAATGGCTATAGGAATTCAGGAACACTGCGAAACATTCAACATCAAAATTATGAAAAATCAGTAATGCTCCAAAATGGTATCATAAAATTTCATAGTCTGTATTTGTAAGATTTAAAATTTTCAAATAATACTGTCCAGCACACATATTAGAGACAAGTAACAGGGAATCTGGGCTCCCTCTCCATGCTATCTTTCCAAGTATCATCCCTTGATTTTTTTTTTTTTTACACTCTCAGTTTTCATTCAAACTTTCAAAAACCATATGGCTTATGTAGTGTTCCAAATATTAGCTATGGTCCTTAATTAGATTATGCTACGCTCCACAAATATCCCATGAACTTAAACTAGTATGCAGGTCCACAGATCTGAGAGAGAGAGAAAGAGAGAAGAAAAAGCAAAGTGGGAGAGTTGGGTAACTAAGGACAACAGAACAGTTCGCAAGCCAGAAAGCTGCCAGAAAGAGTGAAGCTAGTAGGAACTGGAAGGAGTTCAGAAGCTCCACAGGTACAACAGTGGAAGTCCTCGTGTGGTTCTCACGAAAAACATCTGAACTCATTTAGTTGTGCAGATGTTAGGTCCCTAAGCCTGACCTAGTAACCCTAGAACTTCCTTGCATGAACCGATGTGCAGAGGATGCACATCCAGGGGATGATTAATCTCATTTAAAGACAGACTTCATAATTTACCCAAATCCCCGCCTTTAACGTGTATTTCTCTTCACTGACTACAAGAAACCTAAACCAATTAGCTCACACGTGTCATTCTGAACTGCAGGTATCTAACCGTAAACCAGATGAAGCACAGCTCCAGAAGCTCCCCTGGCATCAAGTCAGGAATGCAAAACTTCTTTCTAAGTAAGAAACCAATGGGTCTAGTAGTCTGAAAAAGGTATCTGCAAGTCAGAAACACCTTTCTGTAACCCACTAACGTTTCTGTGGGCTGTGTGAAATGAAAGAAACCTGCTTTAAATGCTTATAGTGCTGGCTGTACCAGGCCTACCATATATAAACAGTACGTATGCCAGGTTTTGCTTTCCACTTGCATATGAAGGCTAGGAACAGGCACAGACAAAGTTTCAAGACAGATCAAATGTTAAGTTACAGAACCTGAAGAAAAAGCAGGGTCAGGTATTTCAGGTCTTATCTCTACTGCCAAATAGAACAGCACACACCATCTTGTGCGCAGGTATGTGGCTCTCACATAATATATTTTAAATATCACAAGTATTACAAAGGCATTTTTTAAAAGCAAATTTCATGCATCAATAGATTATTATCAAAAGTTATGTTAAAAGCCTGTAATTCAAATTCCTTGTACTTCAAAATCATTGACATAGTATGGTAGACCATCGTACAGGTCTGTTGTCTGCTATCCAGCACTTGCAGTAATCGCAGAATTTTTTTGGCTGAGATTTCCAGTAATCGGCCCTGGGGAGAGAAAAAAAAAGATGTATAATCTGAAACAATAGTCAAAGCCACAGGTTTTTACATATATATATATATATATATATATATATATAGCTTCAGAAACTAAATTTAGTCTTCTTTGGGAGATTGAGTCTTGACAGTTTGTTTTTCTTTTTCTTTTTTTTTTTTTTTAAAACAAAGTATGGGGAGCAAGCAAGAGTAGCTATATTAACTACTCTACTACTAACCCATAAAGCACGGTTCAGTATTGGGACTGTGCCCATCTGACCCCTGAAGACTGCAAAATTTCTACAATGGAGGTGATGCTACAAGAACCAGAAATAAAAGACAAAGCAAGCCAGAGATAAACAAGTAGCTCTAGATACCCTACTTAAACACAGAACTGTCAGAAACATGCAACTTGCACTATTTTTCATAAAAATGCGTACAATAAATGTTTCTAAGTGTAAAACTTTAGATTTAACGTTGAATTCCACTTTGGATACTGCACACAGTGAGCTTAGCAACACAAAGGTGCCATTCTGGACAACATGAGCTACTGTGGGGAACCCTAGAACAGACTCTGACCTGCGGGGTCACAGACACAGCAGTAAATTGTTTGGACGTTTCAGTGTAAAAATGTATTTCTGAACCATGCAATTTTGGTAAGTTGCATATGTGTGAGGAAACTTGGGGAAAACTCTTCAGAGCCAAAAAGTTGGTACATAAGTGTATTTAACAACAAGATAAACAACCCCTCTAATGGCTGTTTCTTCATCAAAACCCGCTTTCTAATGCCAGATGAGGCTTGTGCAGAAATAATTCCCTTTCTCGTTGGCTTGCAGCTACAGAAGCAATGCTTTGGTTCAACAGAACACATTCCGACAACAGACTTCTATGTTTTTAAGTTAAAATGAAAAAGAATGAGGGGCGAAACCAAAAACAATTCAAGATTACACTAAGAATATTAAACAAGATCAGTCAAAAAATGAATCTGTGCCTTCCATCTGAAGGTCAATGTACAGAGTTCAAGGAAAATACTTCCTGACATTTTTAGTCAATAAAAACAATTCTTCCATGTATGATCGCACCCTCAAACCCTATGATACGTGCAAGCAGATCTCTAGTAACAGCAACAGACCTCATCGACTCAACTCCTAAAATTTAAGCAGATCTCAAAATATGTTCTCCTACCAGTGTTTAATGTAAAAACACAATTTCTAAGAGGCTATGATTGTTTTAAAGTAAGGATATGCTCTGCAAAAATATATCAACCTATAAGCAGTGCTGTGTTAGCAACGCGCAGCTTTTCAAGCAACTTTCTGCAAAGCTAGAAAGAAGCAGCTGGGCTTCCCCCAATTTAAACAGAAATCCACTCATCCCTAAATGGTGTACTTTAGAACTGGGTGATTACTTAGTCACACATTTAATTAAAAGGCTTTTTAGATTTATATATCAAAACATACTAGGGCCAAAGCCTGGGAAATTGAACACTCCGGATGGAAAACTAGCTGAGTGGGAGGGAGAAACTCAGAGCTCAGAAATACCTCAAGGCCCTTTTTCCTATTTGAGCTATAGCTCCTAAATTGTTTCTAAATCCTTCGACATCATTTAAGATAAATTTCCAGCTAAATGCTGGGTTAACCTTCCTAAGGCAATGGACCAATTCTGACAGAAAACATGTAAAGAGCCTCACTGCATGTTTCAGATGTGCGAGAACGTCTGTGTATTTCCAAGTTTAACCTAACGGAGCTAGCTCTTTCTCTTCAACAGGACCAAGCGTAAGTGCTAAAATTAAGACTGTACAGCTGCACCCACCAAAAGTCAAGACCTGAGAGTGTGATGAGCGGTATTTTCACAGCTGTATTTTCCACCAATTTCTTTCCTAAATGCTACTGGACATCACACCTGCTGCAAACCACTGTAGCTACACACAGAGTGATGGTGCTGGAGAACCTGAGGGCACACCTGGGGCTTAAGTACAAAAATCCAGGTCTTGACGACAGAAGCCTTTTGTCTTCATCTCCTATCGGTTCTGATAAAGAGTGGAGCTGGCTCTCTGTTGTTACATACAAAATAAATGTAAATGATACTCTGTGCAGAAGACCTGATATCCCGGGAACCTTAAATCCTGCATTTCACGATTAATGAAGTTAATTGTTTAAATTATGGTCCCAATTCTGCAACTTATGACCATGAGGAGTGTTATATGCTGAGTAAATCTCTTAAGGATTTTTCCACTTGAGTTCATACCACTCGAAAAAAGAGCAACCTCAGCTGAAATATCCACCGAATAACATCTGCCATTGTAACAACGGTGGAGCCTGCAAAGCACCAACAGTGCTGCAATAGATGCAAACCAAACCAAAGAGGAGTGTTTGGAAAGGAGCAGCAACTGAAGCGAGACCCCACTTCAGTGATATGCTACAAGTGCTTCACAGGCTCTGGTCACAAACCTGAAACTTAATCCAGATCGATGACAATGTTTAAGTATGTGATTATTTTATTAATCTGCCAAACACAGGCTTGAGAGTAGATGCTGTTGAAGTGGTACAGAGGTCTTTTATGCTTGAATAATTGTGTACAAATCAATGGGAAACAGAGTTATTTTAAAATGTCATTGCAGTCAAAACAGTACAGCTTTTAAGACTCCTCATCTTCTGCCTGCACTTACATCAGTAGAGTTAAGGTTGATTCTTGTTTTCAGCTTTACAGCTGGGCCAACCTGCTAAGGACCAGAAAGCTGACCAGCTAGCCATTGCCACCACAACTATCTTTTCCCTTTCACTAAAGCAAAGGGACAGTCCAGAGTGCATCAAGCCTGGCTTATCCAGGTTCGCAGGGTTGAGGTTCAGCACTATACACATTTACCCAGGTGTGGCTCCCAAACGAGAGCTCGGTGACACGGACTGGGAGAGGTGTGCAAGTTTTGCTGCGAAGCTCTACCTCCTGGGAAGGGTTCTGACAAAGCCCGCTCGGAGCCCGATTGTCCAGAGCTGGCTGAGCAAGTCAGCTTCGCAACCCGCTACTGGACACCCAGGGAGCAGAGCAGTGCCGATACAGATGGCTACCGAGAAACTTCTCTGTCGGGGGATGCAACGAGCCTACGGAATTCCTGACAGTTCGAGAACAGTGCGACCTTGAGCAGCTTGTAGTGTATCCTTGAGAGTCTGGAAAGATCCAAGAAGACCAGTACAAAAACAAGATAGTGATAAGAAGAACCGTCATAACGAACTCACCAATCATGAATTGTTAGTTACTAACCAAACCAACCATATACTAACACATACTCAAAAGAAGGGTATAAAAAGGTGTGTTAGAACAATAAAGTAGCCACTTTGCATGATCTATTACTTGTCGTGTCCGTCTCTACCGCGACACTTCTGGACTAACTGCTTTAAGGTTTCATCCAGAGTTGGAAATCCTGTACTAACTTGCAAGAACTTTGTGTCTCCTGAAGAACAGTGATTTTCTTTCAGCTTTTACTGGTCAAACCACTCAGGGGCAGAATGTGCAGCAGTTCAGAGGGCTAAAGGGGAAGGAGAGAAAAAGAGGGCATGAACATCAAATTGTTTTCTTGAAACTTTAGTGAAATGACAAACTCTTTGCTGGAAACAGCTGCAGAGTGCAAATAACGTCAATGTTAAAACCATTTAAAACTTCAGAGGGAGTGAGAAGATGGGGAGGAAGAAGTAGCAACTGCATTAACAGCCACTGCCACGCTGGCCATTTCAAAAGATATGAAAACGCTGAACCTTGGAGAGAAAACTCCTGAAACTCAGGTAATTTTTAGTTTGCATAATTCATTTCTCAAGCCACGAGAATCATGCAGCCTACACTGCAATGACCAGGTTACACACTCCAGCACTTGAACCCCATATCTGGGAGCACACAAACGGGACAGGTTCTGTCAACAACGTTCAGAAAATAACTTGCAGAATAACTCCAGCAGTACTGGGGTCCAGGGCCCCAAACTGTCAACCTGCGAGCTGCTTCTCCTCACAACTTACAGTATTACTGATGTTTTAACAGGTGGTGCAATCAGCTTTCCTCATATAGGGAAGCTTAAGAAACCCTCACAAAGAAGCTATCTTCAGCTGAGACAGCTTTGCCAAGCTTTACTTTGAGACTGGGCTGGAGGTGTTTGTTCCTACCACATACCAGCCAAAATTAAAAGGGTGGTGGGGTGGTGGTGGTGGAAACATAACAACTGTTTCAGGTGGATCTGAACACAAGAAAAAAAAAAAAAAAAGTAATTTGGCTGTGCAAACAAAATTTAGAAGCATTTGCTTTGAATAGCTCTGTTCTAAAACATCAGACTTGAAATTTGGCAGGGATGCAGGGAGGTTTGTATCAGGGATGTATCTGTCCAAATTATAAGCCTTTGGGGTTAAAAAATATCATACGCATGCTCAGCAGCCGTATTTGGTTTTAATATCTACAACTTCTGAAGACTTTACACAAAGTTAGTATCTTACAGCTTCCTGCAGGTTTGGGCACTGAACAGCTTGCACGTGCATCATCTCCTTAAATACAGGTGTGTGAAGTAAGTAAGATATAGATTGAAGTTCTTGACTACACAAGGAAATGAATTCAGAGTAGCTGCTGTGTCTGCTCTGTATCAGCCACTCAACAGGACACAGTATTCAGAAATAGTAACAAATTCTATTTGGGAATAGTGTGTACTTTAAGAAAAGTAATAGGTCTGTAATGGAAAGTAGAAAGAAGGAAAGAAAAAAAAAAAACCACATATATTTCACAATAGACCCTCCTCCACATGGGAAGCCATTCCAGAACAGCTAATTCTAATTCAAATATCCCAGTATTGCTAAGACCCAAGAAAGCAATGCTTAAATCAGCAGGGAAGAAGGCCAAAAAGGAAAAGGTTTTTTGTACCGTGAAGTAGGTCCCAGTGCCATGGCCCTAACAACCCATGCTCCCAAATAATTCACAGCAATTCCACTCATTCATAGTGCACTAATCCTACCCTAATAACTCTTCTTAGATACATAACCTTAATTTTCATTTTTTAAAAAAATGGTATTTAAAAATAAGGACTCAAGAAAACAGCATCCCTGACACACCGAGTGCACAGGCCTGTCCTTCTACCTAACCTTAGCTTCTTGGCCTTCTAATATCACACAGAATATACGTCTATATGTGGGCTCCTACAGAGTAGTACTGGATGGGAATTTCATCCACACGAAACAAGGCAGTTCTCTGAAGGGTTTCATTCTTCTGGCCTTCAAGTCCATTATATTTTTGGCCATTCTTCTGTAAATTCTAATTTACAACCCAAGTGGCTGCTTCTTTTTATTACTATATTAGCCCCCTCTGAACAACATACCAATCATAATATCCCACAAGACAATCTGAGCAGAGAGCAGAGTCTGCGGAAGCTGCTCAGTCTGACCTGTACTGGTGCTGAAAATCATTTGTGTGTATCTGCTTTGCCAGATCTCTTTTCTGAAATATAAATTATGTAACTTGAAAGGTAATGCTACAAAAATTTTTAACAACATACAAGAATGCACAAGACTATCAAGGCAGGCAGCCTTCTGCATGTATGGAGCTCTAACGGACCTCATCTCCCCTAAGGTCAGTTGTCTAAAAGGTGAGATATCGAGTTATCCAAGTTCTCCATGTCAACAGAAGGAGAATGTCATCTCTAGTCGCTGAGAGAACGCCACTCTTTCCATCTGAAATAGGTATCTGAGTAGGAAATTGGACTCGATAGGTGCACGTTTCTTCCTTATACAGGGAACCTAAAGCGAACTGCCTGAGTCAGCCTTCTAAAGTTAAATATCTGAAGTCAGGGGTATCTACTGAGAGCAGAAGTCTGCTGCTGTAGATGCAGAAGAAGGATATGGGCTATGTCAGGAAGAGTATGATAAGAAGTAGAAGAGAGGAAAAAAACCAGCAACATAAATTGGGTCAGGAGACTGTTCAGCTATAATTTTAGCAATAACTAAAATTAAGAACACTGCTGTATGCAGTATCAGTCTGTGAGACAGGCTCACACAACCTAACCATCAAATACTTCCCCACAGAAAGATCTCTAGAGAAATTTTTGATCCAGTTAAGATTATTTTTTTTTTTTTCCCCAGCACGGAAGCTCGGGTATCTTGAAAAGTAACAGAAGCGGGCAAATGCCCCTTAATCAAGACCAACGCTTGGATTTTTACCCCCCCAAAAGGTGGTCAGCTATTAACGCAAATTCTCTAATTAAACACTGAAAAGAGGTCGCGACGGCCAGCAAAACCGAGGCTTTTCCTCCGCGCCCAGAACCAGAGGCCGAGGTTCGAGGGGGCAGGGGGGGATGGAGGGACGGACGGACAGACAGACAGACACACACCACCCCCCGCTGCAGGAGCGGAGCTGCCCGGCGTGTCTGAGGGAGATAAGGGGCCCAAAGCGCAGCAGAAACAAACAACCGAGAGGCTGGGGGGGGGGGGGGGGAACGGGACACGGGGACGCACGGACGGGAGCAGAAGGACTGGAGCGAAAGGGAAATAACTCGGTCAGCGAGGCGGGGGTCGCCGGCAGCAGCCTGGCTACCCCAAGGCCTCCTCACGGCCTGCGGGCATCGGGGCCGGGCCCGTCCCGGCCGCCGGCGTCCCCCACTGCCGCCTTTGCCGGCCCTCCCCGACCCAGGGCAAAGCGGGGAGGAGGGGGATGTTCGCGGAGCTGTGACCGGCGCTGCCCGCTCCCTCCCAGCCCCCGGCACTCACATCGCCGCTTCCCCGGCAGCAGCAGCACCGCCGAGCCGAGCCGAGCCGCGCCGCTCCCCGCCAGCCGCGCCGCGCCGCTGGGGCGGGCCGGGGCGGGGAGAAGGGAGAGCGGCGACGGGCACCGGGAGGGCTCAATCCGCGCTCTCCTCCTCCCCCGCCCTTCCCCACCTCCTGCCTTCCCTCCGCCCCCGGGAGAAGGCGAGCGCTCTGCGGGGAGCCGCTCCGAGAGGGAGAGGGAGAGGGAGAGGAGGGAGCCGCCGCCGCCGCTCGGTGAGTGCCGCTGCCCGCAGGTTGCGGCGAGCCCCGCGCTCTGGGGGGGACGAACGGGGAGGTTCCCCGTCGGCGGTGGGCGAGAGTCCGCGGGTTCGAGCCCCGCCGCCGGCAGCACCCCCCGTACCGGGCTGTCCCCTGCCCCGCCGCTGCTGTGGGAGACGGGAGGCGGCGGTGTGTGTGTGTGTGTGTGAAGGGGCTGCGGGAGGCGGCGGCGGGCCCCGGTGCGGCGCCTTCGGGCCGGGACCAGCGGCGCCTCGTCCCGCCGGACACCCCTGCCAACTTTCTGAGGAGTTCAGGCAGCGCGTGTGTGTGGGGAGGAGGGGGGGGGGGGTGTGCGTGGGTGGTGGTGGGGTCCTGCGTGCCGACTTCGTGTCTTCTTCTTCCTCCTCCTCACACCGCCGTCGTGGTGGTGGGACAGCGGCGGCTCCGCGTTACCGGAGCGAAGGGGGGGGGGGGGAAGGAGGGGGGGGGGGGAGCGAGCGAGCGAGCGAGCGAGAGCGCGCCCGCGCGCGTGGGACGGTTGGCGGCGCGCCCCTGCGCGGGGAGGCCGCGGCGCGTGCGCGCGCTCGCCTGAGGCGGCGGGAGGGGGACGGGGCCGCTGCGGGACGTGGCGGCCGGGGAAGGGGGGGGGGGGGGGGGGGGAAGAAAGAGAGGACGGCGACAGACACGACAGGGTCGGCGGCCCCGACACGACACGTTGTCGCCCCGGGGGGGTGGGGTGGTGTTCGTGCCTCCGCGTGGCCGGTGAAACCCTTCCTCCCCCCCCCCCCTTAATAAAACTCGTACCGGGTTTGTGTTCCACACACACACCCCTCCCGCCACAGCGCTGTGTGACTTCTGTCCCGACGGTGCCGCGGAAAAAAAAAAAAAAAAAAAATGCTAATTCGCCGACTACAGCTGGCAACCTTTTCGCCGTAGTCACGCACAAGGGTGGAGGAGAAGCCTGTGGAGTGAGTCATGGATTTAAGAGGCCCTCTGGTTGTTTATGGCAAAAACGAGGGGGGGGCTCGTTCAGCGTGTGGGAAATAAGTGGAATAAGAAGAGCTTAAATCCATAATAAAAGGGTAAGACAGAGGTACCCGTACGTACCAGGCACCCCCGGCCCCAGCTTGCTATCGGGCGGACTTAAAAAGGAGTGGGGGGGAGTTAATGTTGCTTTTTCCTGAAGGAGGAGTTGTGGTCAGACT
Source organism: Buteo buteo (assembly GCF_964188355.1). NCBI lineage: Eukaryota > Metazoa > Chordata > Aves > Accipitriformes > Accipitridae > Buteo > Buteo buteo. The sequence goes on along the minus strand of NC_134184.1, from coordinate 28,482,523 downwards.
GTCATAGCTAACTGCAGTAGTTATGCATTTGTCAGCATTTCCATTATAAGTGTAGTTTTTATGTAGTTTACAACTTGGTTATAAAAATATGCGCTGGGTTGAAATTTGGTCGACGGCCTCTTCTACAGAAACATCTTCTAAGCAAATTTTGAAATGTTTCTGCTTAGATGCTAAGTGGAAATCCGTGGAAAATACTGGCTTTTTATGTTTCTCTGAACTTCAAAACTTAGCTGCTTACGCACATGGGCACATTTACAGCTGTTAAGTTCAAAAAAAATCCCCACCACCCCCCCCCAATTTTGTGAAATTGGGGAAGAGTTTAAAGGCTCGGTCTCTGCAGGCATTGTTCTTTACACGTTAATTAGCGCAGCAGAGACTCTCTGAAGGCTCTCGCAAGGTCCCTGCCACCTCGCGTTAGGGCACCCACCTACAGAAGTGACGTGGGGCACCGTGTCTGACCCGCGAGTGCCAGGACAGTTTGAATGCCTCAGCCCTGCAGACAAGAAGCCGGTATATGTTCACTTTGCTCTGTGGGATTTTTAAATTTATTTTTTTTTCACTGTGTCTATTCAATTGCTGCTTCTGAGACAGCGAACAAGCACAGTGTTTAAGATAGGTTTCGTTTGTATACCTCTGTATATTCACGTATCTGGGTCCTGCGAAACATGCCTGCCACCCAGTGGATGTAGCTGATCTCTATATGCTCTATATTCTATACATTTACTACCTCTCTGCCCAGCCTGACCCTGTCGGTAAGTTTGCAAAGCAAACTGCTCAGGAGCTGTAAAAATGCCAGGCTCATCTGGCCGCCCTGGGCCTGTGTGCAGTGATGGTGTCTGTCGTGACGTGATCAGTGATGGTGTCTGTCGCGACGTGATCTGCCACCGTCCTTCCCATCCAGCTCGGATGATGAACCAGAGGTGCATCCGCCAAGGTGTAGCAGGTCCCCGGCTGGGCAGCAGTGAGAAGAGGTAACATGAACGAGGCCGATGTTTATATGCAGAGGGAGAGGCAGTTTCATGCCTGAGATGGCTGGAGAATTGGATTTTGGAGCCCCTGCCTTGGCCATAGGATTTCCATGTAAAACATAAAGGTTTTCACACGTGAGCGGTTGAGTTTGCTGGGTGCCTGGCCTGAGTCTCTGGGATCTGCCCTGTAGTTATCCTGAACTTGTCCATCTGGAACAAAAGCCAAGGGCTGTTTGCTCTTGACATACAGAAGATGTTTTGTAGGTCTAAGCGTGCTAGAAATACAAGTCTTGAGTGTCAGAATTGCTCGATCAGTGTCCGTAGCTTTTTGCTTTAGTCTTTTCATATCTTAGTTTCCCAACCTTAAGAAAACGTTGATAACAGTATCCTTTACCTTATGGATTACTGTAGTGTTGAGAACCATAAAAGAACCTGGGAGAAAATAAATAATTCCCTCTGTGGTTGAAAGTGTGTAGTGATGCTGTAGAGAACAAGGACAAAAAGAGGAATTTGTGTGTTAATTATAGTAAAGCTTCTATGGGGAAAAAAATGTGACCAGGTCAGTTGCAATTAGAGACTGACCTCCATGCATATAAGCACTAGGAGATGGTTTTAATTACCGTAGGTCACTTAGTTCTAATAATTCCTAAATTCTGCCATGTTAATCACATTTTTACTACTGCTTTTTGTGTGTAATTTCCTAAGTTTTCTTCCCCTTAGGAAAAGAGCCGAAAAGCAGATAGGCAGCCTAGGGTAGCGTACTCGTGTCACCATCCTTCATCAGCTGGATTCCTAACGTAATACCTGGGACTCTGCTGTTTGAGCTCACTGATGAGGATAACCAGCGGTGGGAGGTCGTGGTTGTGGTCTGTGTCGCTGTGAAGACCGGTAGGATGGGGCAGGGAAAGGACAAGGAGGAGCAGGACTCCTGCTCCTGTCCCAAGTACCTGGTGCTGTCGTGGCCTCCACCAGCCCTTACGTGGAAGCGCACGGTTAAGCTGCAGGCCTGTCCTGCACGGGTGCTGGGGGAGAAGTTGCTTATTCCCTTGGGGTTGGCCTATGTCGTCTGATCAGCACGAGGAGTTGAGAAGAATGTGGACGTGGCCTAGCAAATACCTACTGAAAATGCACATAGTGCAATTCATCTTTGGACGTTTGACCAAATGCAGGTGGATTTTTCATGGCGGTAGCAAAAGGGGCACCTCCAGTATAGCATCTCATGGCAGATTTCAGATCTGTTACCAAGAGCTGGAAGGGCACTATAGCCTTCCAAGTTTGCCAGAGATTTCTGTTAACACTGAAAGACAGCATTTTCCCTGATCTTGTTCTGAAAAGAGTTGAAGTATTTTGGCCGAGTTCTTCTGATCGCAGTCTGCCTCTTTCTGCACCCATTGCTCAGAGGTAACCTCTACAACACATGGAACAAAATTTAGCCTGAGGCAGACATTGAACTTGGAAAATTTCAACCCAAACAGTCAAAGTCTGGCCAAGTTACAAGCAGCTGGAAGCAGCATCTTGCATTGGAAGTGTTCAGCGACCGCCTAACAGGCGGTGCTACGAGCTTCATCAATACTGTGTATACGTTTATGTACATGGAAATACACTGCTGAATTATAATATTAATTAATAGGTTACCCGGTCAACTAATTGGCAGCTACTTGATTCTAATTTTTTCTTTTTTTTAATAGAGAATCGAACCTAAAACTCTTTGGTTAATTGTGAATTCTTTTCCTTACTCACATTATTCATTGTTGTTTTCCTGGCTGAAGAATTGAAAACTTTAAAGTGGAGCCTCTGAAATAAATGACAAGCCAGGGCCTACTTGTTCTGAATCTTTCAGAATGACTTAACAATCGTTGAAGACCAATTTACAGAGAATTGTAGAACTAGAGCAAATTGCTTCCCAGTGTTTAGAATTGTAAAAAACCACATCTCCCAAATTCCTCAGCTATTCATCAACTGTTCTATTGTAGGAGACTCACCCTATATTGTGTCCCTGATATATCTATTAACTCTGCAGTGAAGTGTGAGTTTAAAACAATTGTGCCATGGAGTCACTGTGGAATAAATACCACAAACATTGGCAAAGTTGCTTCATAAATCTTTCTTAGTTTAGAGAGGAACTTAGGCGTGCCTTTCTTCTATGGGAGTGCAGCTGTTTCTTGTGGGGTCCCCTGGGGGCTGGATCTTGGTGTAAGGCTGTTTAATATCATTATATTCACAGTTTTTGTGGTGGTATCTCGTTGTTACCAATAGATAACATGCAGGTTTGTGCGCGTGTGGAACAAGTTACTAGTACGGTGTACTCCAAATCATTTTTTTAAATGGTCAGTGTCCAGCAGAAGGCATTTTTCATGCAGCCACATACAAAGGAACCAGCAATGCAGTTACGCCGGCAGGATAGGAGACTCGAATTGGTGATTTGAAAGAAGGCTTAAGAATTTGTGCGGAGAATCATCTCAACAGGGGTTTTCATTGTAATGCAACGACTGAAGCGCGGTCTTTGGCTGTATAGCAGTATAAATATTGCACAGAAATAGGAGCGTACGTGGCATTAGTAAGATCACGGGAATTCCGTGTCTGGTTTTGCTGCTCACGCGTGAGGAAGGATGTGAAATATTAGTAAGAGCACAGTGGCAAAAATGATCCAGGGTTTGGAAACCAGGCTTCACAATGCATGGTGCACAGAGTTTATTCAGCTCCGAAGAGACTGAGGGAAAATGATGACTGTATATATTGTACGTATGTGTAAGGAAAATACATGATATTTACTTGGCCCTACTGAGACATCCAGTGTCCAGGAGATGAAGTTAGGTATGGTGTACCTTTAAATAGTAAGCAGCAAGAAGGGCAATAATGCACTGTAACGGATTTGCTGTTGCTGGGAGCGTTCAAAGTGAGGTGGGGTTTCCTTCTCAAAGATGTGCTTTGGCTTGGTTCCAGCGCATGTAGAAGGGGGAAGGACTGTGCTTCTGTTCACCTGCATTCTTCCCTAGATTGAGAAAACAAGATTATTTGTAGCGCTTTCTGTGTATTGTAGCACATGTTGCTACCTTGGACAAGATTATAATACAATGTCATGCTTCAGAACTTGGCTGGTTTTCTCTTGGATCAGGAGGTCCATTTTTTCTTGGTTCCTAATTTGACTTCTGGGATTATGACTAATTATTGTGTACTTTCCTCCAGAGCATCAACATCTGGTGGCAGCTGGAGACAGGATATCGGATACTCACCTTCTTCACTTGCTGCTCTCTATCAGTACAGAGTCCCCTCATATCCCCAGGTTGGTGTACTGTCTTTCTTTGCTCAGGATACTGACAGCTATATTCAGGGATGAGGAAACTTCCCCTGCCATTAGATAGGCGAGGATGTTGCTCGCCGTTCAGAAGTCAGCCGCCGAGGGCTTGCGGTACCTGCAAGCCTGTTCTCCCCTTAACCACCTCTCTGTCCTTTGGGCATGCTTCTCCTGCCGCCAGATCTCCTGCTGCGAGGAGACACCAGAGACAGGGACGTGCGCACGCATGCATATGGCTTGGCAGTGTAGCATCCCTGGCAGTCACTAAAACAACAGAAGTTATGGCAGTGAAATGATTTTGTAACCTGAAACACATGACTGACTGCTCGAATCAAGTTGAAGCATTACCTGACTGACTGCTTGAATCAAGTTGAAGCATTACCTGCAGTGCACTTTTTCAGGCAACCTTACAATAAAGCTGAAGGGTTAATTTGGCCTGGGAATGGCATTTGAGCCTAGATAGTTATGAGAAGATGTTTTAGAATTCCATAGTTCATTCTGTTTTTACACGGTGTGCAAAAGAATGCCAGGGAGTGATGTTCAAGATTTCACACAGTGGTTTTGATTGGGGCTTTTCCATTCACACTTTAAAATATCCTATGAGTGTTTTAAGGTAACAGATTGCATTTTCTATACATGATGACATTGCTGGACATTTTCCTGTTGAGAAGAACTGAAACTTGAGGACCCTAAGTTCTTGTAAATCAGTATCTCTAGACTTCTCAAAAATACGTGTATGAGTATTTCCGCTTACTTGGAAATACTTAAGCACTAAAGTACTCCTCTCAAACATGATTTCTAAAAACACTTTCCTCAGCTGCCTTATTGAGATATGCATGTTTGAGAAAATAATGACAGTACAGCCTTCTGGGGTTTGGCCCATATGCCTATTGCTGTGTTCATTGGAGTTAATGATAATGCACTATTGATTTCTAGGAGGTACATGATCCAACTAACAAAGTACTAATAGCATTGGATGTTTTCAGTTTTTAAGAGCTTTAGTTAGGTTACCGAATAATTTCTTCTCGGAAAATGGCAAAATCAAAGAATCAACAGTAAATTTTGAGTCCTATTTTAATGTTCCAGTAGTTAGATGAAACATGGGTTGATATGGGGGTGCTAATGAGTATCGCCACATGATGTTTGCTTTGGAAGTGCAGTCAGGGGTTGTAGTTTGCCACCTCGTGACTTCCTACTGTGTTCGTCATATTTAGTGAGTTTTATTCCCTTGCTGGCTGTGAAGTGAAACTGGTTTAGTCTGAGATTAAAATTTACAGACTTGTTAAGTGACCTATGTCCATCTCAGGGGCATATCAAATTTGAACATAATACTGTTAAATAGCTGAGCTATATAACTGACTGACTGTATGCCTAACAGCACAAATTGTGTGTTTGTAGGATAATTATGCACCCAGACAACCAAATTAACGAAGGCTAGAAATAGTAGTAGGACTGTGTTCTCTGCCAGGTTTGGTTTACCCCTTCACCAGTGGCAAACATAACTATAATCAGGATAGTCAAGAGTTAGGTGTTTTTATTGAATGTATTATTCTGTACCTGCTGTGTGTGTGCAGACTTCCCATGTAGTCCCTAATCCAGCACATCTGTGGCCAGTGAAAAGGTAATTTTGCCCGCTCCCCAGAATTAGTTTAATTTCCTTCTTTTATTTATGTGTGTATACGGAAATATCTTTTTTCTTGTTAAAACCTGCTATTTCAGATTCATCCACATGCTCTAGGTAGTGTGATGTTCTGGTCTGTTTTCCTCCATTAATGTAATAGTGGTGTTAAGCAGTTACAGTGTCTGAAGAACCTGGTGACACAGGCATCAGCGAAATTTAATGAGGTGTTTCAGCTTGCTTGACCTTGTTCTGCGACTCGTTTATGTGTCATGTATTCAGGTAGGAAACTGAGCACGCTCTAAGTCCTGGCAGAAGGTTGCTCACACAGGATCTGCTGCTGCAGCTTCTGTTTCAACATCTGCTGCTGCTCGGAGAGACACTGCCGCTGTGTCATTTCCAGCAGCTCAGCTCGTGCATTAAGTGTGTATCGGATGCTTTTGGGGTCTGCTTAGGCTCTTCAGGGGGGGACACGACCTGGTGGTTGAGCAGTGGAACTGCTGGTGGGAAAGTTGTAGGATTCTGCAACTTGCTGCAGACCTTCAGAGACATTTTTTGGGCAAGGGGGGATTGAACAGCATCCTGGCATCTGTTCTCTGCTTTCTAATTTTGTTAAGAGGGGAAGTTCAGTGAGAAATTGCAGGGTCTCATATTGATCAAGGTCTGACATTGATCAAGAGAATTACAGCAGATGCGTTTGTTTTGAGGGAAACTGAAAGAGTGCACTTTGTCACCCGTTTAAACTATTGAAGAGGTGAGGAGGTTATGCTGCCCTGAGGCATAGGATTTGCTGTTTTCTTTAAGGTAACTGACAGGGGAAGTGGTATTGTGGGTAAAAGGACAGCAAGACTAGTCAGAAAAAAGTATGGCGACAGTACTTAACATTTATATACTGCTGTAGGAACACTGACTGATCAACATGTCATGATAATAGTGTGTTACCTAAGGAACAATAAATCTCTAGGAAAAGAGCATAGTCCAATGCAGTTTCAGAAACTTCATTATTTTGGGGGAGATCAACTGATCTATTAAACATAAAAAATGTGCAAACTGAGTAACTAAGTACAGATGACTGATTTAATTCATGCATTAAAATATGTTTCCCCTCGAGCCTAAGGAAGACTGTTCCTTGTCTTCATGCAGCCATTTGTGCTGAGTGAAATGACAGTGACAGACAGAGAGCTCCAACTTCTTGGCCTGGACCCTGGGCCTCCTCCCTCCCTCCCTTTGTGGTTCCTGGGTTGCAGATGAATGCAACAGAAATGAAGCTGCTACCAAGCTCCAGAAGAAAGTCCAGTGCTTGAATATTTCTAGCAGTAATTTCTCCAAACACCTTCAGGCAGTTCTTGCACAGTGCTTTTTCTTGCTCTCCCTGCCTGTCCCCCCTTGCACGTGCCAGACAGCACCATCTAATGAAATGGCTGACATTTAATTGATATGGATCCCAACTGCAGACAGTCATCTTCTAAGTAAAATGTTGGGCCTGAGGGACAGCTGTGCAGGTTAAAGGCATCGGCTTTTTCACACCGTCTCTGGAAGGAGGAACAGGGCTGTGGCATGTGTAAAAAGTACAGGCTGCTTGGTCTCCATGCCCGTGGCTGCGATGGCTACCTCTCTTCTCCGTCAGTCACCCCACCACCCCAGCAGCTTGTCACTTACCTTCTGCCAGCATTTACTGTCCCCCTGACCTGCCAGCTGAGCACAGGAACCCTTCTGTTTCTGCCGAAATGATTTTGCCTAACTTACGCAGTTTAAACAGTAGATTTATTTCAGTCAAAATGGACTGGGGAGCTTAGGTGGCAAAGCTGAGGCAGGTTCTGGTAACTGTACTGAGAAGCTGCTGGCGTGTGGGTTGAGGAAATTGGTGGCGTGTTAATGGAGATAATGGAAACGAGATGTGACTGCAGTCTATTGAACTATAACCCTTTCTCCAGCCTTGCGCTGGCAGACTTGTGCCAGCATTTTACTTTTATGTTTCCTCCTGGGAGAGGGGAATTATACCCACATGTAATTGTGAGCAGAGAATAGGTCCCCCAGAACCTGCTTATCTCCACTGAAGTAGCAGTGCTGAGCTTTTTTCTTACGTATTTGGGTATCTTTGTGCTCTGTGCAGCTCTCTTCCACTGGGTGCCTTTTCAAGTGAAACCTTCATCTTGAGCCATCTAAAACAAACCTTTGGGGGTTTTTTTTAGGTTTTCCTAGTTGAACAAATTTTATGGGTTAACAGATTTAGTCTTTAGGGTTTGTAAAAATTTTACTAAGGCTTTTTCAATTTAAGTTTTCAAATGTTAACACGGTCTAGTAAAACTTTTCAACCATTATAGGTGTAATATTTTAATGAACAAATGAACTGGTTTCTGATCATAAATGTACTGCAGCCAAGATGGTGAGAGCCAGAAATATACTTTTATATTCTTGGCAAATGACCATTTGTGAAAATTTTCCAGGGCACATCTATTGACGTTAAATAGTTTTCATGTCCTTGTGATCAAATTTATTGGTATACTTTTATCATTATTGTACTCTTTTGGGAGGTGAGAGGGTGATTGTGTCATTATGAACCTCATCCGAGGTGAATTACTGCAAATACATTGAAGTCTGATCTAGCTACTTGCTTTTTGCCTCTGGACGTCATTTCTGGAGCAGTCTGAAACAGAGGTCAGACAGCTGAGTGGTCACAGCACGTTTTCAGGATGTTTTTTGCTTAAGAGATCTCTTGTGTGTTTTCTGTGAGAAAATCAATATGTTAACTTCTGTAGATGATGTGTTTTGTCCCTCTGAAATAAAAGCTGCATCAGAAATGGGGGTTTGTAGTCTCTGTTTTATCATTACTGTGTGACTAGCAGCAACTCATTTCATGTTTTCCTGAAGAAAAAAAGGTAGTTATAGAGAGAATTGCCTTTATTGTGGAGAATTAGTGCTAAATACTGTGTACCTCTTCACATACTTTAAGACTCTGACTAGGTTTCCAGTCTTATGTATTTGCCTCAATACCTTTTGAGAATATTACTTATTTTTCTGAATTCTCTAATCCTCTAGGGCTCATGCATTCTCCCTTTTCTTGTTTCAGATTGATGTCAAGACAGGTAGCGACATTAAATATAGTTAGAGATTGCATAGCTCACTGGAGCTTCTGGTTTATGACATCTGGTGGACAACCATATCAACCCACCCCCTTTTTTTTTGTTTGGAGGTAGAGAAGGATCTGTTACAAGTTTAGATTTAAGCTTCTATTCTGTATATTTTATTGTCAGTCTTCTTATTATAGGTGTTTCAATAGGCACAGTATTTGTGCAGGTGTGGTTTAAGGGAGAAAATGCATAATTGTGGTTCTTTTGTATAGCACTGCGTTCATGTTTGCAGAATGCCTTTTAGCAGAGGAAGCTATTCTAAATGGGAAGTATTAGGAAAGCCACTAGATTTGGATACTGTGTTAAAGAAATTGGAGGACTGATGTGAGAAGGTGGCTTTATGAACTCTGTCACTTTTTTGTATGTGTGCTCCCTCTTTCTTATCCAGTCAGGTTTCTAAATCATGTCTTTCAATTTGTTAGCAAACTGAAGACATGTAGAAATAAAAATCATAGCGGTGGTTTTTCACCATTCCAGGGAAAATCCTTTCTTGGGATTACTTGTTTTATCTGCCAGAAAAATATATTACTTACCAGTTCCAGATAAGCAGGGGAGGAGATGACAATTGTACGTGGATTCTGACTGGAACATGGTCACAGCTTGGGTGGCTTAAAACCAGCTGTCTCCATGCTTTTGCTCTGTGGAGCCACCACAATCAAATTGTTCCATCTTTATTCCAAAATGTGTCTTGAATGTTCATTCATATGCCTGAAAAAGAGGGAATAGAGCTGGGAATGAAAGAAAATAAAGTAAAACAAATTAGAGAGGGAAGGAAATAGAAGGTAGATCCAAAGTAGTTTTCTTCTAACTGTAAGGATATGAGCCAGGGAAATGAGATGCAGAAGAAATAGTCCTGCTGATAAAATTGCGATAATTTTATAGCAAATTTATTGCAACTACTATAGAATAACTGGGAGCTAGATCAGTGCTTACAGAAGAATGTTGAGTTGAATTCATTACCCATAGTGGGAAATTTAAATTCCTCTCACCCAGCTTAGTGTGTGGACATTTGTTTACTGAAGGATTTTTTTGTGTCCTTTTTAAGAACAAAGTGTTAGATTTTACTAACTGTGAGAAAAATGGACTCAAATCTGAACACTGCTACCAAATAATGCCGAGAGCAATCCTCTGTAGTTACAGCTTAGATTTCTTTCCCCTCCTCTCCCAAACATTGTGATAGTGTGACATAGTTTTAAGGATATTAAGAGCATGAAGCGTGGACAGGCAGTTTTTTCACCTAATTAATGATCAGATTTTCTAAGTGAGCGGTAGCCATCAGTGAAGCACCAGAGCTTTCCCGGTTGGGTATGATCAAGAGCTCAAGCTCAAGATCTCCCAGTTCCTTTTAGACAGTCTGGGCTTACTTTTGCTGTGCTTTACAAACAGGGAGGAAGGTACAGAAAGCCCTGAGCAACTCTGTGGGGAGTCAGGTGCTGCTGTTAGCTTGGGATTGGTGCCAGTGATCAGACCCAGGGGGAAAGCGATGGGGAAACTGAGGCATCAAGGCCCAAGCAGGGATGTGGGGGAAAAGAGTATATGAATGAGTAGCCTGCCACCAGCTCCATTTTATCTCACTAGTGACGTTGGGGTTTTTTCCCCAAGGATTTCAAGTCTTTATAACTTTGGTGTTTAATAAAAATGAAAATAAATGGATGATGAGGAGACATCATTTCAGGGCTTGTACAAGCCCAGCTAGCAGAAGCATATTTCCCCTCTGCTCAGAGTCAGAGAGATGGTGCGGATGAACAAGCGTTCAAGGTCAGGTTGGATGGGGCTTTGAGCAACCTGATCTAGTGCAGGATGTCCTTGCCCATGGCAGGGGGGTGGACTAGATGATCCTTGAAGGTCCCTTTCAACCCAGACCATTCTATGATTCTGTGATGTTGGATGGCATCTCAGAGAGGAGCTTTATAACAAAACCGAACCTGACTGCGCCAAAATGCATAGGGGATGGAATACAGAAGTGAAAAGTGTCCAACTGGGGTGTTTCAGATTAACTGAGAGATGTCAGTCCGAGCTCCTCATAATTCCTTTGCAATGTTTTTCTGAATATGACTTCCCAGCACACCGGAAGCTGTGTAGTGTATGTGTAGCTATATAGTGTGTGTATGTATATATACACTATATATATATACACACACTCTATGTAAATACCATGATCTGGGGAAGAGTCTTGATACTTGGGAGTCAAAATGTTAACAAATTTATAATGGTGTATTTACAGCTACCTTAACTATGTTCTGCTTATTTCTCTGTTTGCTTTGTAATAGCATATTTAAATTATCTTGAGCGTATTGTTCTTCAGTTATGTTCTTGTTTTGGCTTTATTCTTTCAAGTGTCTCTTGGACTGACATTTGACAATATTTGCATAAAATTGAACCTTTGCGGGTCCAAGTCAGGAGAGAGGGGGAAGGATTTCATCATGTATTTTGACCTTTCCCGTAAAATGTATAGGAATTTAGTAACTTGACTTTGGGGATGTTTTGAATACAGCATCAAATGAAGTCATGAGTGGGACCGTCTTATCCTCTCCCCTCCCACTCAATGGATTAAACCTCACCTAACTCAAGTCTTCTCATCCAGAAATACTGGCATCCAGATCCCATTAGGAGAACTGACTTGGCAGCATTTTTTTTGACCATTTTGGATATAGGGGTAAGGGGAATGACCTCATGTTAGTGTGGAAGAAGACAATGCTTAAGCCAACACAACTACTCAATGTTTATATGCTGTTTTCGCCATTCTTCTGTTTTGTTTTGTCTATGTAGATTAAAAGGTCTTTGCTGTATTAACTTTGGCCTGCAGATCATCAGCCTGTTCTTTTCTGCCTATAAACATGAATTGTTCCCTGGACATTATAAGTAAAGAGCCAGGTTTCCTGTGGATTTGTATCCAAAGCGTGGTGCGCCCTCCTCTCTGTTTTCCTCCCTGTACAGTATCCAGCTGCCATTTCACCTCAAAAATGTAAATGTGCATCTCCTGATGATGCAGGTGGTGTCTCTCCTGTTTGCTGTCTGGGGGTGTTAGTTGCCGTTTAATGGTACAAGAGACTTTTCCAATGTGCTGTGTAGTTTTGTTGTGTAATTCCTGCACCTCCAGATCTGACTTCTGCTGGAATGGTGCACAAATGATATACTTGTGTAGTTTTGAAAATGTTCACTGGATAATGTAATTTTCTTGAATAGAATGAAGGGAAATCAGTATATTTTCAGAAAGTAAGTAGAAATAATGTACCTAACCCTGTTAAAATCACCTGGGACCACAACCTGCAGATAGGTTATTTGGGATCTTCTGGGGAAGCAGCAGCCTGCTGCTTGCAGTTAAGGATTAGCAATAAAGGCATTAAAGAGTGCTTGTTTAGGGTAGGGTTGTTCATTTTCTCATAGAACAGAGAGTAGCAGGGAGTAAGCTGCTCCTAGCTTGTGCAAAGCATCGAGGGTTCATATCCTAAAACCAACAGGCCTGAGGGTGTAGGCAATTAATGAAGGAAAAAAAAAAAAGTAGTTTTCTTTACTCTTTCTCCTTCCTGAGTGAGATCATTGACCACTGTCTTCAGAAAAGCTGTTTTAATTGTTCTTATTGTGAATATTAAAATTAAATTAGTTTGATGTTACTCTTCAGTAGTGGTTGAAATAAAGGAAGTTTTCTGTGACCACAGTCACAAGTAGTATATTTTTGCTTGATATGCAAAGCTGGAAAACATTTCTAATGTGTCTTGCTAGAAAGGGGGATTATTAAAAATAAAAGTTCAAGAAATAAAATTGGTTACAGAGAAGCAGTGGATGAAACACTCTGAATTTAGGCTACCATCCTAGAATGTGAGCACTCTACCCCAAATTTAGGTCTCTGTCCCTTGATGATAGAAGGAGTTGAAATCATTCCACTCTGGCTAGTGGGATGTTTTCCAGAGCACAGATATCTTTAAAGCTGATGGACCCTCAGTAAATGCAGGACAAAATGGGTTATAAGGTTAAACATATATACTGACATGCTAAATTGACAATATTAGACTAAAATAATAAACATAAATGTATATATAGTACTTTGAATGGAGCACAGAGAATACTAAATCTTTATGACAGGTTACTTGAGGAGAATATTGAGCTCCCTCCATTAAATGAATGACCTCTGTTGGTGGAAAGCAGGAGAAAAATCACATCTGTGAAACTGTGCCTGCCATAATATCCTCTTGTTCTCTTAGCCTCTGGTTCCCGATTTTGTTTTCATAGCTCCCTAAACCACAGAGTCAAGAAGGATGATTCCTGGGAGGCTTTTGGAAAACATGTTGTAGTAGCAGCAATTCTCTCTGGAACCAAGCCTCTATGCGTGTGTGCAATGGTATCTTCTAGGATACTCCGACTGCCATACCTCGTTTTTATGGGCAAATGACAATAGTAGAGGTAATCGTTTGGTTTCTTGGAGTGATCCACAGGATTGTAATCGTACAGGATTTGCTGGTAGGACTGCTCACCTGGCCAAAGATGAGCGTAAAGATGCAAGGCTGCTGTTTGGGCAACCTGAAATGTAGCTGAGAGATCAAAATGTTGGCGTTCCAGCCGCCAGTTCACCTTCCCTGCAGCGCCAAGCTCCCTGACACCCCTCCTTTTTGTGTCCTGCAGTCTTTATTTTTTTTCTCTCTTCATGATTTATGTATTTACCAGTTGATTAATGTAGTATGTATTTGGATAAGTAAGCCTGCTACTAAAAGTATTGATTGTTTCCTGAACAAGCAAGTAATCGGGTCGTGTTTCCAGCTAACTGTTCTTTAATAGCCTGTTCTCTGAGTGAGTTGTGATGGAAAATGGATTCATTCACATGAGCTTACTTTTTTGCACAACTCTTTTTTTTTTTTTTATTTCTCCCCTCCTGCCTCTCCAAGTTAGCACTTTCATCTTTTTCCATTAATTAGAGCAGCTGGAAGAGCAGTAATAAACACACTTTCCTTTCCTTTGTGTTCACATCCTGAGCAGTGCAGAAATACCCTGTTGCATTTTCATAAGCTTGTAAAATATTTGTGGAAATCTAGCTCAACATTTTTCTAAAAATGATGTTTACGTGGATTTCCTTTAATTCCATAAATTTTGCCTGCATCCATACAGGGAGTCAGCGGAAGTGTGCAAGGTAGCCAGTATGGCCTGCGTAGGGTGGCAGGATTGAAAGGACACCAAAACTGGAATAGAAGCGAAGAGTTTTTCATCTGACTGGAGCAGTGGAAAACCTTGCAGCAACCACCCCGATGTGTGTATGCTAGATGCCCTTTGTTACTCTCTGAAACACAAACGTGAATAAATAATTCCCTGGTACTTCTTCAAGATATCAACAATAATTTCCTGCAGCACGGCTGATTTTCTGGGACTGCGCAGTCTCTGCAACCTAACTCTCTAGCCTTTAAAAGAAAATTAATTAAAAAAAAAAAGCAGCTGCAGAAGTACAGCTTTGGGTCCAGAACTGTCTCGCTAAGGGCGGTGCCTAGCTGTTCTCCCTCAGGAGAGGGTTTGATGGGGAACATTATGATCCCTCCCCCTATCCTCCTGCTCTGTGCAAAGGCCAAACAATAATAGTAATACTAACATTGCTGTGCTGTAACTTCTGTGCATATCTGTGCGCTTGTCTCTGGCTGTACCAAATACTTTGTCTGTGATTAATAGCATTCCTTGCATAGAAACTTCTACAAATCTCAGCTTCTTTCTTGATTTGATTTTTATACTGATAAATATAGACATTAAAAAATCCAGTGTTGAACGCTGGGTATTTTTTTCTTCTTCCCAGTATGCACTTATTATTCATGAATGTGTTGCAACATCCAAAAATGTAATGAGTGACTCACAGAATGAGAAGAGGAAAAATATAGTTATAGCATTTTAATGAGGATTCCTCAGCGAACTACAGAGTGTCCCACTTAAGAAACCACTGTTTGACTATCTAAAACCCACCCAGGCCTTGCTTTTATGTTCCTTCTGTGTGTATTTGCAACATAGTTTCCCTTGGTATATATTTCTATTAATTAATTTGCCTGATTTTTTTTCTTTTTCTGTCTTGTATCGGGGATTACAACATTCCGACATCAAAAACAAAACCCACAGAACAACATGGTTACAAATAGTTCTGGATTTTATGTTTGTTTTCGTGTGCGTGTAAGAAAGGAAAAGGGCAAAGGCTAAGTTTATGGCTACTGGCGTAGTAACTTCTCTAAGAGTTTCAGATTGAGCTTGTATTCTTAAAAATTATCCTTGCAAGGACTCCAGAGCAAATATAACCATCCTGTTAAAGCAGCACAGCTCTCAAGGAGTATAATAGTGGGGATCCAAAGCTTACCTTGTGGAATGATGTCCAGTGCTGATCTACTTCAAGAATCAATACAGACTTTCTTTCTGGAAAGACTGTTTCTTATTCTTGGAAAATGTAACCTTTTCTTTCATACATATGTTTTTGAATTTTAGCAGTATTTATCAATTTCACTTCATGCCTAGTATTCCCTCACCTTTGTGTCTTTCTTGCACAGTAGGAGGAAACCGCTATTTGCTTAAAAGCTTTGAGTACAAATCCATAGATAGGTGACCTAATACTTGACTTTCAACCCAGCTGTACACCCAGGTGATCATTTCCTTTGGAAAGCTAAGGATCTAGCGTAATCTTACTGCAGTCAGGATTGTATAGCCTTGTACGATACTAAAGTATATTTTCGAAGAATTTTCAGGGCTGGTACACATACTGTGTGAGAATTTGGGATAAAAATGTTGTATTGCTATGCCCTTGCTAGTTCTCTTGGGATATCCAGTAATTATTACCATATAAAAATGAGGTCATTTTGGCTTTGTTTGTTGCAAATATGTTGTAGTGAGGTGTTCTGTACATAAAATAACATTACCTTTACAGTGCATAGCTATCCTTGCGTTATCCTGGGCATTAATTAGAACTACACAATCTTCTGCCTTGTTTCAGAAGCTGTTTCTGTCTTTTCAAGCAGTAAGCTCTTCTAGATGAAAAAAAAAAATTCAGATAGAGTTACACATTTGTTGGTATGAAATACATTTCTCTGCCTGTTTACTTCCCATTAGCTGCCTTATTTGTTGTAGGGCCCATGCTGGAACAGAGTCTAGAGACGGTATTTAAAGATGTAAGGGATGTTGGTCTTTTTGGATCAGTTTAGTGACTCTGAATGAAGAACTGGGAAGTAGCAAATTATAAGGGAGTTGGGTTTCATGATGCAGGAGCCTTAATTGTCTGTCTGAATGTGGATAGTGATAACATTAGGTGAGGCATGATGATTTCTCCTGTCCATCACCTGAGAAAACCAGGTAATGTTGCACGTATTTTACAAATACTTGCAGATTGTGGTTTAATTCTTTCAATTTTGTGATTTTTGGGGGGGTCTAAAGCTCACTGAGGGAAGAAGTATGGGGTATAAATTTGTCCCATTTTTATTTTGATTTCTTTGTGTGACTGCCTCAGACCTGTGCGTTTACAAGTGTGACTTCTGTCACACCTACTGGCAGGTGTATTTATAGGATGTTAAATGACTTTAAGTGCACTTTCCAAAACAAATGGGCAAGTAGCGTGCAGAGGGAGGGTGGAACAGAGCTGGCTCAGGTCTGAGATTCATGGGTTAAGCAGCACCTCTGTCCCTTCTCTCTGCCCATAGCATCCCCCAAGTAAGGTGCCTCAAGGTTTGATTTTTTTTCAGCTGTTGTGCAATCATGTGGGTCTTGGAGTGAAAATTTACCATAGTGCTGGCCCAGTCTAGTAGTTCATTACCACCCACAGAGGGACATCCTATGTCCTTTGCTGGCAGCACTCATCACAGTCTTTCTGAGCTGATTCAAGAGCAGCCAGTGCTCCTTACCCACCCCAGTCAGCTTTCTGCCGCAGTCATGTGTTTAATTGGATCAGTGAAAGGCTTAAGAGATATCGCATGGACCAGAACTGGTGCAAGGAGAGGATGGGGAGAGAAAAGTGTGGTTGGGGTTAGTAGAGAAGTGTCAGAGAGAAGCTGGAACCTGCAGCTTCTGGCTGAGAGTGGATTGAAGATAATCCTGTATCAGGGCTGTATTTACTCCCTGGATTTTTGCAACTCTTTCCCTCTGAAGCTTGCTTGTCAGTAGAAGGGAGGATGTAACCACATTTTAAACCATTCTCAGAAGTACTGAGAAGCATTACTTCTCAGCAGAGGCAAACCCATAACAAAAGGAGGAAGGAAGGAACTTAAAAGAGCGAGGAAAAGCAAACTACATGAGTACATTTTCCTAGAGGCTTGTCATCTTTGGGATGTGACCTAGGAATACCTTAGAGGTGATCCAAGAAGAGTTTGTGCAAGGCTATACAAGGTCAGAGGTTTGTAGCTGTGCGGGATGTCGCTGTGCTGCTGGCAAAGGCAGCCACCTTGCCAAATCTGCCTTCACTAGGAAACACTGGAGGCAAACTTGGAAGCATAAAATGGATGAGGTTAAAGCTGCCTGGTGCTCGGTTGTGAATTCATTTCACTTCACACAACCTCTCTCACCCTTTCTGCTACCAAGGCATA
Source organism: Buteo buteo (assembly GCF_964188355.1). Taxonomy (NCBI): domain Eukaryota; kingdom Metazoa; phylum Chordata; class Aves; order Accipitriformes; family Accipitridae; genus Buteo; species Buteo buteo. The sequence continues at coordinate 28,464,989 of NC_134184.1, read as the reverse complement.
ATTTCTGGAGGCTTGGGAGTGTCCTGACTGCAGACTTGGGAAAGGCTCTCCTGTGTATTTTGAAAGAAGATGACATTTACTATCTGAAGGATTCCAATTAAACATAGGACAGCCGGGGTACCTTCCCTCCCAGCTTTTGGAAAGAATAGTGGCCTGTTCATATGAGCTTTGTTTACTACCACCTTTCCTTTCCTTCAATTCAGCTGAAGTTCAGAAGACCAGCACAGTGAAAAAGTAGACTGTTTTCCCTCAAATTCATTGTGCTCTACTTTCAGCCTATACTCAGCGTGCACTAAAACATCATTGAACCGTACCTTTAAATTGCAAATTAAGAATTTATAGCTGCTTGGGCTGCGCTCCAGGTATCTGAAACCCTGGGTTCCACATTTCTCCTTTGAGATGCTTTTTTACTGAAAACTCTGAAAATGCAAGAGGTTTGTAGATGGCAAACAATTGTCTTAAAAATATCTGAATTGTGATTAAGTTGTTAAATAACACAGTGATGAGAACTTTTCTATACCTAATGTCTCGTAGCAGAGACTTTCTTTGGGGATAGGAGTAAGTTACCTTAAGATCTCCTGATGCAGTTTCTCCATGCATAAATATTTAGGCCATTATGCATCTGCTAGTGTTAGAAACCCACAATAGTTTCAGTCTGTGTTTTATGTGGCACCTGCCACAGCGGGAGGTGCCAGTTCACAAATCCAAAGTACCAGGACAGTAACACCATAATAGATATACATTATATTAAAACGTTGTAGCAGTGCTACTACTGTTTCTTGGTGTTGTATACAAGGAGGAAGGAGGGTGCAGGAGTCTGGGTGCTAACTCAAGACTTGGGTGAAGGCTGGTTCAAGTGTTGTCCTTCCATACACATACGGCGTGATCTTGGGCACGTCCACTGCTCAGGTGTTCTTCCCTGCCATGCTTGTGAATGGGATTGTTAGGATTTCCTTCCTACACGCATGCCTGAGATTAAATATGTTGCAAAGCTTGAGATACTGGGATCCTAGAAAAACATACTAAACAGAAGTTCCTTAAATCAGATGTTTATCCAGTCTTGGGCCAGAGTTTGATGAGGCCCCGAGCCTGTGCGAGTTGACAGTATGTTCCTGAGCTGAGAGCAGGGTGGTGGGATCTCCTCTTGCAAGAGTGGAGAGGAGTTACAGCATCTCTAGCTGCTTTAGGAATGGCACCACGGGTTCCCATGTAAATGGGGCCTTGCTAGGCTTCTCATGTGGTGACCTTGTATATAATATAGCTGGAAAGTAAAAACCAAAGGGCTTTTAAATCTGAAGTTTCTGCTCCCTTTCCTCTGTCAAAATAATAGTTTCTCCTCCCCAACCCCCATCCAAAAACGAAAACTGAACACAGTCGCAAACCTCCCTTTCAGCCCATTTTTATGAGACTAAAATATATCTGTCCTTCAGGTGGGTCAGCGTACCTCCAGAGCGCATCTCTCTGGTCTGTCTTCATGTGGCTTCAGAGCCTCATGCCCTCTCTTGTGCAGGCAGGCTGCTGTGATCCCCTCCTGTGCCTCCTGGGGAAGCATCCCATCCCATCCCATCCCATCCCATCCCATCCCATCCCATCCCATCCCCTCTTGTAGACCTGTAGCTTTCAAAGCCAGTTGAGAAGGAGGGACAGCGATTACCAAACCAGGGCGTGAAAAGAGAAGCGGCTCCCTCGGGGTCACGCGTGAGGCCAGCAGAAGTGGGAGCCGCATCCAGGCCTCTCCCACCCCAGCCGGTGTGCGGTCCGCTCGGCTGCACTGCTCCCCTCGGGGTGTAATTTGGGATGCGTTTCTCTGGGAGCTGGGGCCAGCGGCAACGTGAAAATTGTATTATGCATTATTTATTTATTTGTGCAGCCTTAACTTTTCTGCTGATGGGTTCCACCCTCTGCCGCGCTGTGCGGCTGCACAAATATTTGCTCTGGGAAGCAGTGGGGGGAGTAGCTCGGTGTGAGGAATATGCAGCCAGAGTGGAGCAGAGGGCTAAAGCTGTTTAAATTGGCTTAAGCCATGCTGTTGGTCAGTGTCTAGCTATGTCTTTTGGGCAAATGGTGATCTAAGTTTCAGAGATACTCATCCCAGCAATGAGCAAGGTCACTTCTTCTTTAAGCTGAAATTATAATTAGCAAGAAACCTGATACAGTTCCAGGGATTATCATCCACCTGCATTCTCTCTTGCTAAATATGTTTACATTTTACATATGCTTTAAAAAAAATACTGCTTCCAGATTTAGCTTAGAAACGGCAAAGTGTTTGCATAGCTTGTGCTTATACTTCACTACGAAATGATTTTTCAATTTAGTTGATTGCCTGGATAAGACTGTGTTGTTTTTTTCCCCTGTAAAACATAACTGTTAGAGTTTCTTTAATAATTAAAATGGCACTCTCTCTGTGCCAATGTTAGAGTTTCCTTGTAACTGCTGTGCACCTGGGTCAGATTTCTCCCCTCAATGCCCCATGATTTCCAAAGGGTTTTGCAGCACAAGAAACAAATACTTTAGATGCAAGATTGGATTAGAATTAAGTTGTCGGAGAGAGGGAAAACGGATCTGTTGCGAGAGGTGGAAAATATATAGTGACTAAAATAAATTGCAGTTTCCTCCACGTGGTCTTTTTTCAACTGAGCAATACAAATGAAGACACATTTTGATGAAGAGCTGTAGCGAAGCTACTTTAGTAGTGACTTAATTGATACCTTTATGCAGTAAGTAACAAAAAATGTGCTACTACTGCTTTTTTCAGATCTTCCGCTAAAGCAGACTGCAAAATAACATGATAAAATAGATCTAATAAAAACATACCTGGATAACTGCTCTTTAAACAATAAAATGGGAGCCAATTTTGCCTCTGAGTGCCATGCAGGTATTATAGGGACTGAATTACTTGGAAGCAAAACCAAAGTTTTCTTCTTGGTTATTAAACATAATCAGCAGTTAGAGATATTAATGTCCATAAAACAATGAGTTTTGCTCAGAGAACCACTTGTGGGACTGATGCTTAATTATTATTGGGAGGGTTAATGACAGCTGCACTTAATCATATATGGAATTATTTCAATGTGTTTGCTAGAAGTAGCTTCAGGTTTTTACTCGCGTCTTCCCTGCTCGTTGCAAGGTCGCCTCTGCTGCTTTCTTTGTGCCGTGCCTTCCCGTACGGCCAGCCTGCTGCTTCGGGCTCTGTCCTTCTGGAAGTCAGTGGCAAACGAGTGCACGTGCCAGCCTGCAAACAGAGCGTGCGCTTACCCTTCCCGTAAAACAAGGTGGAAGTAATTCTCTCCTCACCTTCCGTGCCATGTTTTTGAGACTAAATTTCCATCAGGCGTTTTGGTGTGCCCGCCGAGTCTGTGGAGCCCATCCGAAGCACTTACGTTGCCTTCGGCTGTGCGCTGGGTGGTTTTTAGCATGTTGTTTATGAGGCACAACGGTTCGTTTAAAGAACGCACGGAGCATATCGGAAATTTACTGGGGATCCTTGAGAGCCCCGCTTCCGAGATGCGTGTCCGTGCTTCATTGAACGCTGCACGTTAACCGAATTTCCTTGAGCGATTTGGGCCCTCCCAAGTTTCGCTTTTTCCTGGGGTGAACCAGTTTAGCGTGAGCACGTCGGCGTTGGGAGAAAACACCACATGTTCCACAGAAACGTGTTTTGCGTATTTATTTTTTACTCGGGGAGCGGGATGGGACGTTGCGTGAGGGCTCCTAGGTGCGGGCGCTCGGACGCGGGCCGCCTCAGCGGCCGGGGCGATGGCGAGGGAGCCCGCCGGCGTGAGCCGGAAGAGCGACCCACGCCGGGTCGGGCTCCGCTCACACGAGGGGAGGCGAAGCCGGGCGCGAAGCCGCCGCCGATCTGCCCGTTCCCCCCACACACCCCCTCAGCGCAGCCCGCCGAGCGCAGCGGGGCCGCCGCCACCTGCGGGCCGGGCCCGGCGGAGCGCTGGCCGCCGCCCGGGGCGTGTCGTGTCGTGTGGAGCCGAGCCGCGTCGAGCCGCCCGGCCCCGCGGTGACTCACCGGCCGGGACCCGGGCACCACTTCCCCCCCCTCCACCCCCCGCCTCGACAGGAGCCATTTTAGCTGCACGAAGCTGCGGGGCGGTCGGGGCGGCGCCGCAGGCCCCGCGGTGAGGCGGTACGTGCTCCCCGGGGAGGGAAGGGCGGGCGGCCGGGCCGGGGGGGGGACACGGCGGCTTTCCCGGGCAGCTGGCCTCGACGTGCGCCTGGAGCAGCTCTCCTCAGCCGGCTGGGGAGGGCTGGGGTGGGGAGGGAACTTGTGGTAAAGTGCGGCACCGGGGAGCGATTGGAAAAAAACGAAAAATAAATCGAGCCGCGAGTAAACGCGGCGTTTTGGGGGCAGCAGCCCCGTGAGCTGCCTGTAGCTGAGCGCGAAGGGCACTGCGGCCGCCACTGCGCTTCTCCGAACAGCACGCTTCGTAGGTGTTACGGCTGGTCGGTAATCGTGCTGCGTTTTGTCATTTTGTCGCCTTTGAAGCGTGCGGAGGTGTCAGGCAGGCTGCTGGTCTGACCCCTTCGGCCGCCGCTCCGCTGACTGTGTGATAAACCAATTTTATTTATTCCGAAGCTACATTTACCTGGACCCGGTTAGCACGTAGCAGAGCATGGTCCAAAGTGATTCGGGCAAAGTGTTAGCAGTCGGGGCTGTGGCTTTGAGCACCTTTGCTCCGCCATTCGCCCGGCGTGGTCCCGAGCGACTTTAAAATGGCAGGTTTGTAGTTTCAAAGATGGATCGCTCTCTACGCCCGTGACCTTAAATTGGTGTTCTGTTTCTGCCGAAACAAACTCGTTCAGCTGCAGGCACCGAGGTGTCATTTTGAAATAGAGGGAGCTGAGTTGTTTTGAAATGGGCAGGTACTCACCTTTTCCTGAAAATGATTAAGACACGACAGTAATGGGGATGGTGTACATGGCAGAGGGACAGACTAATTATAAAATGGGCTTAGTGGTGGTTGTAATGGGAGAAGAAAATCCTGGAGGTAATTGCGGTGTGTCAAATTGCTTTTTAAACTTCCAGTGGATGAAAACCACCTTGATTCTCCTAATTATGTACTTCTGAACTCTAGCACAGCATTTTGGAAAAGAGTAAGTGTTTCCACCTTGTTTATAGTTGAACAGAAATGCAGGCTAATATCTTTAGAAGTTTTGTCTGTGTGTATAACTTCGGGCTTTCTATGTCAGTCTTTCAGTTGAGAAATAAAGTTGAATTAATCTTCCTACTGAGCTCAAACTGTTGCACACCAGGGACTACTTCCCAGTTTCATTTACTGTATGGAGCCTATATCTGAGAAGTATAATGAAGTCTTGCTTAATACTGTGATAGGTTGCAGGGGAGGGAGAGAGGGAGGCAACCATTAAGTAAATGGTCATGTTTTGGGTGAGGCTGTCTCTTGTCTTGAGCCCTGCCAGTGTTCACCCGTATCTTCCTTCTCCATCTTACGGTATGGTGTGTTATTTACCATCTTTTGATTGTATGTTTTGTCTTTTTTCTTTCTAAAAGCAACAGTTTTGGAAAGGGTTTGGGAGATTTTTTTTGGTGCATTGTTTCATGTTGAAAAATTCACAGAGAAAATGATAAAACTACAGAGGAACCACTCGGAAAAAATTGTTTTGAGTTGGTGATAGAAGTTTTTTACTGGAAAATTCTTTAAGGTATTTGCACCTTCCTTTTTTTCATCATGAATTTCATCATGAATTTTATTTTCAGATCTTGGGGCTGAGGCAACAACTGTCTGCTGTGCTTGCAACTGGCAGAGCACAAGCCTCCCTTTCCTTACCTCTTTCCTCCCCTTCTTTCTGCTGTACCAGACCCCGTCGAGACATCCAACCTTAAAAACTTGAGTTATCCTAAGTTGACTTCCAACCTGCAGCTGCTTATCTTGGGCAGAACACTTGTTGTATGCTAAAGGGTAAGTAGCTGCTGCTGCTTTCTCCCGAGCAGGGCTTTGCAGAGCAGCAGTTCCTCTTCGAAGTCAAAGCTGCCATGTTCAGGCTCTCCTGCTGCTGCGCAAGGACTACTCCAGGGCTGCGGAAGTATCTGGGGTGCAGTGGTGGAGCTAAGAAAAAGTGATTTGAAAGTCCTTCAGGCCTTACAGATGACAGCTTGGACAGATCTTGTAGAAGGCAGAGAAGTAGATTAGAAGGGACAGAGAAATGGCATTAGTTTTTGTTGATTTTTATAGCTGAAACCTGTGTTTCTGTCCAAAAAAACCCCAACCTCCTGCTTCCCACCCCCCACCCCCCCAACTCTAAGGCAGGGATCTTTCAGTTTGGATTGAGTTTGTGGTTGTTGAGAGATGAGCCATGGGAGTGGTATCATTAGATGCCAGTTAGCCTGAACATTATTTCCAGACCCATGGTTTTACAGAAGTGCCTGTTTTTTAATATGCTCTTTTTTTTCATCTGTTGAATATGAGAATTGCCAAATCTGTGATCTTGGCACTCAAATGAGAAAAAAAAAAGAATTAAACGTCCAGATTTGAAGAATGTTGTTGGCCTAGTATAGCCTGATGTTTCAGTATTGCTGCAAACTCATACTTCAGGGGTGTGTGTTACTCTTTGGACACTTCTGTGTATAAGAAAACCCCAGCCATGAGGCGTGTAAGCGTACCCTTTTCTCTCTTTTCGGCACAGCTGTATTCAAGGGAGGGAACTACAGTAGGACTGTGTTCGGCGAGCTGATAGAAAAGACTTTGTAAGAAAAACGCAGGATTTCCCTCTATATCAGAGGAGAAGCTTTGATCTCCCAAACAGCTTTCACTTATTGCAAGCATTAGCAGAAGTTTCTCAGCTTTAGCTGGCAGATTGTGTTGTTTTCACTGACAGTTTTGGTAACTCTCTGGAGTTCTGTTGGGTGTGCGAGGAGCAGCAAGGACTTTCCCCCGCTGGAATGATTCAGCACGGGAGCATCAGGAGGTGGAGTTCTTGTTTCCAGCCTGGGTTACAGTCCGCTCTGTAAGCGCTGAAACTTTGCTACCATACGCCAGTGATTTACTGTGCTTATCCTTTTAATGCTACTGATGTGCTTTAGAGTTTATTTGCTTCCTTAAATCTTACTTAAATGTTGCTTTCTTAAATCTTCCTTAAACGTTCCTTCACAGATAAAGTAGTTGACAGAGACTGTACATACTGAAATTTGAAGTCTTTTGCTTATCAAAAGTCTGCAGCAGCCATGCGAAAGGCTCTAGACATTCTCCCTCTCCTGACCTGACAAGGCTAATCTGTGTAGAGGTAAAAACGATTTATTCTTCAATATGAGCCTGTCCTGTGGCAAAACTTCCCACTGTGTCAGCCTTTGTGCTAAAAGGATCCCATTAGATAGGGACTAAAGTTTATGCATTCTTACCTTGATGTGCATTAGGCCTTAACTACCTACCAGCTATCTTTGGTGATGAATCGGACGGCTAGAGCTCAGGTCATTTATTTGTCCTTAGATCAGTCATCTTGGGTCACGCGTGACTTTGTACTAGGTTCACGTTTGAATGTGAATATTGTAACCATTTTGTTAGCCTGGAAAGAACCTCCAATTCTTAAACTTGTAAGTAAAAATTCTTTCTTTCTCTATTGGGGGAAAAAATACTATGGTTAAGAAAATCAGCTAGGAATAGGAATACTAAATACATAGGTTGGAAACTGTGGGAAAGGGTTGGTTTTAGATGGATTGAATGTCACTGTCCGCTTCTATAATTAGACATTTTAGTCTATTTCTAGAACACCCTATATTTAACTCATCGTCAACATTTCTGTGTGAATATACCAAATATATTTTTTATTTTGAGGGCAATGTTTTGCGCTTCTTCAGTGGTTACCGTTAGTGTACTAACGGTCTCATCGTTTCATTTGCAAGCTCCTTCCGCATTTGCCTCACTTATCTTCTTGCATGGTAGTGGTTTGACTTCTTAAGTGGGCTCAGTATAAATGTCATCCCACATGAGACAGGGTTTCAGAATTGGAAGAAGGGGGTGAACTTGGTTGATTGAAATTGTTGCCTAATGTTGAGGGAAAAATAATGTTAATATATATTGTGGCTCCATATACTCTTTTGTTATTCTGTATGTTCCTCTAGAGTTACTTGTGATTTTCGTGGGATCTTTTGAGAGAGTTAATAAAGCTGACAGGTTAGGAGAAAGCTACCTTGCTTTTATGAGCTTTGTATCGAGTCACTTCTGCTGTTCTCCAGTTCCCAGCTATCTCCGTGTTTGTTCAGTTTTATATTGCAGCTAGGGAAAGAAGCAGCAAAACGTGATTGTGAAACTACGGTTACAACTTGTGATACCCAGGGCTGACCGCTGTCAGAAAATTAATGTTTAACTTGCTCTTCCAGCCGGACTCAATTTCAAGTTAAAAGCAGGTTGACAAGGATACTGTTAGTTTTCTTCTCTTTGTGCGTGCTACATGTGCTGCACTAGATAATTTTGGAGCTACCAAGAATAGTTTTCTAAGGATGTGATGGCATGGTTTGTTTTTAGTGGAGGCTGTCCTTCCAACCAGAAGATGACCCTCTTAGGAAGAACTTTCATGAAAACTGTATCTTGAAGGCACCAGGGCTTGCACATTGTCTGCTGAAGGCAGAATTTTGCCTGACATTGTCCTTGGAGGTGGTGGTTATGTTATCCACTCCCATTCTCTTGGTAAGTTTGCTGTTTTGTGCTGTTATTTCCTTCCCCTTCTCCAGAGCCTCTGTAAACTATTTACTCTCTGTAGCTATTCGAGCTTTGTCACGGTGCCTGTAAATGAAGCATGTGAACGAGGGCATTAGTTATCAAGAAAATAATTATGAAGCTTATATGCTGTAGAATGCAAAGGGTGGCAACCCTGCACAAATTGCAAGAATTTACTTCCCTGTCTCCCGGTGCCTCCAAACCAGCTTGTCGAGAGCTCTGTGAGCCCAGCAAGGGGCTCCAGACGCCCTTGGTGGTGTGCTACTGAGGGGCTGCCATCCTGTTTTTTTCAAAACAACAACTGACTTTTGTTTATTTCAAAAAGAGAAAAGAAGGAACTGTAGAGAGGAAGTGCTGTTCGGGGGCTTTTTTTCTTTACAAAGGTGGTTTAGACATATGAATGAAAATGAAACTTTCTGTGTTGAGAAACAGTCTCAAGTTGGACTGCTAGGGATGGCTTGTGGCAGTTTTAAAAATACTGGCCCTTTTTTGTTAAAAAAGTATATTTCTTTTAGTATCAGCTAAAAGGAACAATGAAATAAGTTGCTTTTGAAGCAACTGAAATACAATTTCAATTTGTCTGATGGAGCTGTAATATAGAAAGCCATTAATTTAGACCATTTAAAAATGGGCTGTGGAGGGATTTCATGAGAAGAAAACCAAGAAGAAAGTTACTGTTGGTAGAATATTTTCCTTGTGCACTTCTGAAAGACGTATGTCTAATTGTGAACGCTTGATGTAATACAACAATTCTACCGTTTGTTTTTATAAAAAGCTAATTGTCTTTTAATACAGTCCTTCAAATGAGCTGTATTAAATGTTGTTTCAGTGGTAATGGACTAGAAATAATTCTCAACAGTAAGAAATGTCGGAAAACTTTGGCCAAACTACAAGGTAAGAGCTCGGTCTTGCAAATGTTTTGTTTAAAAATAATAGGGATATTTGCAGAAAAGGTTTAATACTTTCAAAGCCACATAGTTAGAAAGGGTACATTTGGTGTCTAGATTCCGATGTTTGTAATGTTTAAAGCTTGTCTTACGAGTTCCCTGCGTTCAGGTGGACTTAGGAAGCATTTTGTTAATTTTTACTGCCAGGCTTCGTAAACAAGAGAGCTGTGATGACATTTTATTCATGTACTGTGCTTTAAAATGTGTGCACTTGAGAGGAGAGACAGTAGCAGTTAGTAGTTGCAAATAGCTAGCTGAGTAAAATAACTGCTGCCCTGAGAGAGAAGACCCAGAATCACTGATCCGTACATGCTGCATGGATGCAGCATGTCTGTGAAAAGGGGAAAAAAAAAAAATCAATGGGAAGTTTTGTGGGTTCATTTTTGCTGCCTTATATGAGGAACTCTAGGTGGGGTGAAATCAGGAAAAAAGAAGACTGGAGAAAGCAGCTTGCTTGCTGACAGAGGCTGCCTTGGAAGAACCTGTTACGCCGTCTGTGGTGAACAAGCCTGGTATTTACTAACTAGATGGGAGAAGGATGCTAGTGCCTCAGTGCTGTCTCCGCTATCTCCGCACACCCTGTGCTTACTTACCAGTTTACGTGCAGGCTGAAGGTGCTTCAGCCTCACCCCAGCTGCTCATTTTTACTCCTAAGTGGAGATTGCGTGCTAACCACCCCAGTCCCTTGGTGGCACATCCTGTTAAACCCACAGCAATGGTTTACGAGGATATGCCCTGAAGCACAGAAGGGAGGTTTGGACCGAGCAAGTTTTACTTGGATAATGAGCTATCCTGGAGGTGATGGGTTGTAAATCCTTAAATGGCTCATTTAGCATCTGCCCAGGCCCTTAGCTTACCCTTAGGTTCTTGACTCAACAGTAAGCTACACTAGTTGAGCTAAAGTTGCAATTTAAACTCTGGATGTACATTTTTGTGAGCATATCAACTTGTCTAATTTAATTTAAAATGTACCCTTAGTGAAACAGTTAGAGGTGGGCATGATTGTTCCTGGATGTTTCCATGGCAGGAGCACTCATCCAGCTACCTCGGCGCTGCTTGCGGGGTGCCACCCTCATTTTTCCTCACTGACAGCAGTTTTTTTCCTAGTGTTTTATTGCCCTCCCCTCCCATCCACGGTCCAAAATGTTTGTGTGAGCAACCCCTTATCTGGTTCAGCTGAGATGAGCCAAGTTGGCAAGTCAGGTGTCCGTGCCATGGGAAGTTGGTGGGCTGGTTGACTGAACCAGGTTAGGGATCGGTTTCGAAGCGGTGGAGCTGTGGAGTTTGTAAGAGCTGGGGTTGAGAAATAAGGGGGAGGACGAAGTAGCACAGTTGTCCTTGGAAGAGGACTGTTTCTACAGCCAAAGCTTCAATGAAGTGATAATTAGGACAGTTAACTCTCTCCTACATGTCACTTCTAAACTCTCAAAAACGTGTTTTCGAAACGAGTTGTCTGAACACCACAGCTAGATGCTTCTGATTGAGAGGAAGAGTGTGTTAACTAATAAATCAGGTTTTGCCCCAAATTACGTAGAGGCATAAGTCTCGATAATATAAAGTGGGGGAAAAGGTGTTTGCTTGTTAGTTGGGGAACATGCGCAAATAAAAGCTTTTGGTGGAGGGAGAAGCTTGGGCTTTTTTGTTCTTTTTCCTTCTGGGAGAAGAAGGGGAAGGAAATGCAGGGATGAGAAGCGCTGCGTCTTTTTGAAAGAATGTGAACTTCTTGCTTTGTTTAAAAATATTCTAGTTATTCCTGTCTGCTAAATCAGGTTATTGAAATGAAATTACGACCTTTGCTCTGAGCCTGAAACAATACAGGAGGAAAGCAGGTGTTCGGGAAGATTAAACCTCTTACCTCAGCTAGAAAATGTTCAGATAGAGCTGCAGCTCTGAGGATGCCATATTCTTGCTGAGACTAAAAATGTAAGAACAAGGAAGAATTTTAGAAGTTGATTATGGTCAGTTGCCAAGAGCAATGCCGTGATAAATTATTAACTCATTGCACTGTACTGCCTCGTAGTGCAAACAGAATAGCTGGTTATTGTGCTCTGCTTGGTAAGTCAACACTGTAAAAAATTCCTTGGTTATCTGGAAAATGTCTTCTTTGGGCTGTTTATTAAAGGGACCCTGTAGAATTAAAAATCGTGTTCCCCTCTGTCAAAGCTGGCTAAAACAAACGGAAATCTGTGAAGGCTGTTCCTTTCTTGCTGTCTGGGGGAGCCTGGTCAGTGGGTGTCGATCAGCTCGGTTTCACTTTTGCTCCTCGCTCTATAAGGCACTCGGTGAGCTGTGATCCCTCCTACCTCCCCAAAAACCCACACCGTAGCAGTTAGGCTACTAGTTGCAGAGACATGAGACAAGTTGACTCATAGCTGTTCTGCAGGCAAAGCAGTTCTGTGGAGACCATTCCTCCCCTGTTCGCTGTAACCGAGTCGGAGGAAGAAATGCAGGGGACAGGCTGTTCGGAGCATGCGGGTTCCTTGCTGATGCCACGCAGCAACAGCTTCGAGGAATAAATTTTCAATTTTGTAAGAACTGAGAGATCCTGATTTTTGTTTTTCTTTTATAAATATAAATACCACAACATTTACCTTTCCATTTTTGCTTAGAATATACAGAGCTTGAAAACTCAGATGATCTTAAACTGCTTCAAAATAATTTATAAAAGAACACCCCCACTTTTACTCTAGCCCTACGCTTATGTTACATTAAATTTTTGGCTAATTTAATAGTGTATAGTCAGTATAATAGAGATGGTTATGCTTGTAAATACAACTTCTTTGGTGTTGTGCTTATAACTAGTACAATAATAATACACCGTGAAAATAAATACATATGAGAATTTTGAAATGTTTGCTGTAATAAAATCTGTAGTTCATTAGCAGTACACAGATGAACTTTCAGGGTTAAAAAGAATATCCAGCTTGAGAGTAAACCATTTCTGGATCAGTGTCAGCATCTGCCACCCCGGTTTTCTTAGGAAAACATTGAATCCTGCCAGTACATGTTGCAAGATATGACCAACGTGACTTACAAACTAAGAAGCAAATCTACAAAAATGCTGTTGGCTACATAGTATTGTTGGAATCTGAGATGGAAAATACTTTTTTTTTTTCAGTTCTCTTCTAAGTCCTTTTGCCAATCCAGCAAAATTTAGTAAGGTTCAGATCACGCTGCAAGGCTTTTTTGTTCAGAAAGGCTTTTGAGCAACCATTACTTTGTATCTTTTTTTAATTTGTTGGCTGCCTGGGATTACTTGAGTATTTGTCAAGGGTGGGACTTGTGTCTTAAGTGGACGACAGAAATGCTGCAGAAGCGAGCTTCTGCTGCAAGTTCGTCCACTGGCTTTCTCTTAGTGCCTGATGGGTCCTGGTTTAGGGCTTTTGCTCTGACTTTCAAGGCATGAAGGGGTCAAGTTCCCGGTGACGTGGAGGGACATAGTCTTGTCTTTTGAAGCACTGGACAGCTGCGGTTCTCTGGGATAACCCAGATGGTCACAGAGCTCTGATGGGAGCACGTGAAAGCTGGGGACAAAGCGTGCTCTGTCAGAGGAACGTGGTTACGGGATAGGTTTCTAGTTGGAAATGAGGAGAATTTGGAGCCTGGTCATTTTCAGGAAATTGCAGACCACTGACTTTGAGACGGCTGTTCTACTAACAGTGCCAGTCACCATGTGAAGGCATCTTTGTTCCAAACTGTTCTGGAATGGGGTTGAAGAGCACCTTAGGATGGAGAGTATGGTAGGATGGAGAGCATTGGTTCCGTAAAGGGTAAAATGTGCCAGAAACTCCCTGAAATCCAATGAAGGTTTTTTCACTGCTTTTAAGTTTATGCAGAAAATGCTCCTAGGCTATAGCAGTAGATGATAGTGTTAAATCTACTAGATATCTACCACTTGATATATTTCCCAACTTAATTACACGAGTTACGTGTCTTCTGTTGTTTTGGTTGGCAGCCTTGCAGATATAGCTCAAAATCGGTTCTCCTCAGTTTTATACCACTAGTTGGCCATTGGTGGAGGAAGGATACGAGGCCATCTTAATAATTTCTTATCCTACCTGGAAGTATAGTTTTTAGGCTGGCTAAGGAGATGTTTTCTGACAGGTGACATTATGGGGTAATCTAAGACTGAGCAGAAGACTACGTAGAGGGGGGCTGAGTATAGCATATTGCTTCATATATAGATACCATAGAAATTACAGCTGTGCTGGAGTTTCTGCTTTTCACTGAAATTTGCTGTGTCTAGCAGTTGGTTCTTTGCTTGCTTAAGCTATATTAATTCTTGTGCTTATCCTGCTGGTACTAAACACTTCTTCAGCATTTCAATTTTGTGGTAGACTAGCAGGTGTTACTCTAGGTATTAGTGTTAGAAAAGCCCCGTAGATCATCTAACCTGTCCCCTTTTCTAGGACAGGGTGGTCCCATTAAGTAGACGTGCTGGTGCTGTATTTGGCAGTGTGGTTTCTGCCACTGGTTGTGGTTAATTTCTGAAGGGTTCTGCTTGTTTGCTTCTTCATCTACTAAGACAAGTAAGTTGGTTTCTTGGTGGTGTAGAAGCCCATTTGAGGAAGGCCAGACTCTAAAACCTCCAGACTGGCTTGCGTGTTGTCCTGGGCGATGCTGGATGAGAACATGCCACCAGCGCTTTATACCCTGCTTTGGTGGCCTTCTGGGGCCACATTTCAATGTGCTTGGCCTGATTCCTTTTCATCCATCCAGCTGATGGGCTTTCTGTGCGTGGGCTTAATTTACTTAATTTTTTTTTTCTTTTTTTTAGAAGGTGCCACGGAGTTTCTCCCCCTCGTGGAGGAGTTCCTCCCACGTCCCATGCAGAAGGAGCAGGCGTGCTGGGTGACAAGTGTGCAGAGCGGGGGGGGACGTGGCTCTGCAGGCAGGAAACACTCGTCAGTGGGTCCCGGTATCTTCGTCCGTGCTTCCTGTCAGTTAAACCACAAGCAGTGGAGCAGATGCACCCAGAGATGACGGCTCCACTGTCTGCCCCGGGCGGTCATTGGGTAGCAGTCTTCCCAAGAGTGTACTTGTGCCCGTACGCCTTTGACTGTTATCTGTCTGAGGCCCTTATTTAGATACCTGAGAGTAAAGATCAGCATTGAATTAGTTCAACAGAAAGCAGTGCTTGGAACTCTTGAAGCATGAAGTGTAAAAGAGTAACCATGGGAGTTATCCTAATGCAGTGAGAGCTGAGGTCCGGTGTTTCTTTTTCCACTGCTGCCAGTGTAGGAGTTTTTAAATGCATACGAGAAACAGACAGGTTGGGTGTGAAGTCATGCGATTTCATTAATATCTTTCTGGGCAGATGACTGCCACGTTACTTGAGCTGGTGAGTTTTTATTGTAAGATCCTGTGATCTTTGGAGTGATTTTTTAAAAATTATTATTAATTGTTTTCATTTTAATCCACTTGTAGATCTCTGTGTTTCTGAGGCAGCTCTGGCTTTCAGTTAAACAACTTGTTACAAGTGTGCACAGTAAAAGGCACATAAAACCTTCTATTGTAAAAGACATAATGGTTTTTAAGTAGATCTCATGATTTCTGAAGATAGGCATGTTATTACAACACAGTTAACTTATTGAAGCTAGAACTCTAATAATATCTTCCCCAGCATCAGATTTTAGAGAACCGAGTACTCTGCACATCAAAATTATATTAGAACTGAAACTGTGTGGATTCATTTCAGCCTTTTTGCCTGATCGGATGTCCTTTTCTTCCTCATGTGACAGCATAACTCCCCAAGTATTGTTTTTTTTTCCCTTAACTGTTTATTCATTGACTAGCCAGCATTGAGTAGAGATGTCTTTGCTGCATAATAAAATGTTTCTGTACTACATGCTCTTTAAAATAGAGGCTCTCAGCCTGAGGGGCACATCCTCTGGGTGGGGAAGAGTAGAAGGGTTGTAGGGGCACTGAGACTGGAAGAGTAAGGGGCTGGGGGTTGGATTTTTTTGTTGTTGTTTTTTTTTCTCTCCTGACTTCTCTTGCTTATGAAGCACCATGCATCGCACCTTACGCGAGGGGTGGGGAGGAGATGGTTCTGCGCTCAGCAGGAGAGCTGCTCTTGCAGAGGCAGGCACGGCTCATAGCTCTCGGTGGTGCCTTGACCCTGAGGGAACAGCTTCTGGTCCCCCCAAGTATCCGCAGGGCCAGGAGCCGGCACCACAAGGGCAAAACTCTGAATTTTGCCTCTGCGAAAGGCACCAGCTCTCGCATTTCTAACATAGCTGGACTAGAAGCCTTTCACAGCGACAGGATGCTTCTGCTGACCTTTTTTTCTTTCAGTTTTGAGCACTGTTTTTCTCAGTACTGTCTTGTTTGAGAGAGGAAAGGTACCAATGAGGCACGACCCTCTTGGGGGGAACACACAGTAAAACCTCCAAGAAACTCTGCTTGAAGTCTATGGCATCTTGAAAAAAGGCATAGCATTGGGGTTTTTTTTCCCCCATCCACCCACCCACAATTCTGATATTAATTTATTGCATCTGCAATCACAGCAAACCACATTTGGATGGAAACTGAGACTTCACGGAATTAGATCAAATATTAGGCAACAGAAAAGAAGAAAAAGAAAGGAGGCTGGAGGGTAAGTGAAAGGATGGATTAGAAACTATGTAAAGCAACCTCTCCCTGCATTACCTTGTTTATGGTACTAGTATTGGTATCTTCCACTTTGACCTCTGCTTCCTCTTGGTTTTTGTTGTTGGTTTTGGTTGTTTTTTTTTCCTGACTCTGTACAGGTTGAATGTCATGCTGGGAGAGGAAAGTGTAGAAGAGTTAGATAGAATGCTTTTAATCTCTAGCTTCTACGATAATTTGCAAATTTTCATAACAGAGCTGATGTCTGCTGAGGGGCTCCTTGCATGATGAGGCTGTTGCGCTGCGAGAAGGGTTGGAGTACTTGCTTTAGGCACACCGTATGCTTGTTTTCCCAGAGACCTAAATAAAAATGGTCAGAGGGCTGGAACACCTCTCCTATGAAGAGAGGCTGAGAGAGTTGGGGTTGTTCAGCCTGGAGAAGAGAAGGCTCCAGGGAGACCTTATTGCTGACTTTCAATATATAGAGGGGACTTATAAGAAAGCTGGAGAGGGACTTTTCACCAGCAACTGTAGTGACAGGACAAGGAGCAACAGTTTTAAACTGAAAGAAGGTAGATTTAGATTAGTTGTAAGAAAGTTGTTCACTATGAGGGTGGTGAGGCACTGGCACAGGTTGCCCAGAGAGGCTGTGGCTGCCCCATCCCTGGCAGTGTTCAAGGGCAGGTTGGATGGGGCTTGGAGCAACCTGGTCTAGTGGAAGGTGTCCCTGCCCATGGCAGGGGGTTGGAACTGGATGATCTTTAAGGTCCCTTCCAACCCAAACCATTCTGTGATTTTATGAATTGAGGCCTGGATCAACTCCTGGGAATGTAGGCAAGTCAGAGAAGTGACTCAAGGAAGGACCTTAATTAGCCTCTGTTGCTATCCTATAATCAGTGGAGAAAAACCATCTGCTCCAGGAGATGCAGCCAACCTTTCCTCCCATTGACTATGGGAGCAACCAAAGTCCTTTCTTATGATGCTATTTGAGGCTTTTAGAATTATTCTGATTTTAGAGGACTCAATTGTCAGGAAAAATCCTGTTTTTGTGGGTCAAAGGAGGAAAAGCTGTCACAGGAGAAAATTGTTTTGTGATGGTAGAAGCTGTGTGGGTGCATGCCTGCTCGACCCTTCTCCTGTCCATGACACTGTCAGGGTTTGTCTTTTGGGAGGCATGGGTGAACTTGTGCAGTGGCCCTGTTCAGACAGCGTCTGAGCGAGAGGGCAAGTGCACATGTGTGCGTGGGCGCATGTTTGCATGTGCATGTTTGCCTGTGTGAATAAGGACGTGGGATATGGTGGTGTCGTTGCCTTTGAGGCCTCCATAGCAGGAGTGGTCGTCATTTGAGCTGACAAGCTGTATATCAAAATCTTTATGAGCCTGGGTGCTGTAATATCTGTATTATTTGTTCTGTGGAGCTGAGGGGAGGTAGAAAGAGGTGTCCAGGTTTGTGAGCCTGTGGCTGCGTCGAGGTTGTGCTGCTTTCTGTTGCAGTATGAGACCAAGTTGGGCACGCTACTCAGCCCAAGGTGACCGGGCAATTTTGTGTTTTCCCCAGGCAATTTGGTTCCCCCCACCTGTGCTGCCTTGTTTCCCCCTGCAGCTGGCGAGTCAGGCTGGATCACGGAGCCCTGCAGTAGGGGCTACGGCTGGATGGCACAGGGACGTGCGCAGCAGCCAGCTCTGACACCCTG